>NC_135990.1:1810626-1818126 GCF_053455715.1 Rhinoraja longicauda
GACACATGGAAGTGTGTTCAATGGGCAGTCAATGTCAGGTGATGCAATCTGCCTCCCCACTGCACAATGCCTGAAGGATCTCAACTCAAAACGTCACCTATCCGTGTTCCCCAGAGATGCTGCCTGACCCGCTGAGTTACTCCAGCACTCTGTGTCCGTTTGTGCACTGACTTGTAACCGCAGTAGTTTGCCTGAACGCCGTGCCCCAGTCCGTCTGCTCTACTCTACTCTCCTCCTCCCTCGTGCCACAGTAACGCTGAGTCCTCTCGCCCTTGCTGGTGACGGCAGCAACTCCCCACCCAGGTTCCAGAGCAGCAGCTCCACTCTCCTCTGTTGCCGTGACAACTGCTCCATTTTACGTGCCGTGAATCACTGGTGTAATTGTCAGAGAGATTACTTCATTGTAGCTGCCTGCAATGTCTGCCCCAGTGAAACTCTACGCACAGTTTCACACACCAAGGTGTCTATTAATACTTCACACTGGTGTGTGTGGTCATGGAAGGCAGCACGCCCTGTTACACACTGACACTGACAACCCCCCCACCCCACACTGACCCACACTGACCCCTCCCCACCCTACACTGACCCCCCACCCCACACTGACAACCCCCACCCCACACTGACCCACACTGACCCACACTGACCCCTCCCCACACTGACCCCCCACCCCACACTGACACCCCCACCCCACACTGACCCACACTGACCCCTCCCCACACTGACCCCCCACCCCACACTGACACCCCCACCCCTCACCCCACACTGACTCCCCACCCCACACTGACACCCCCACCCCACACTGACCCACCCCTCACCCCACACTGACCCCTCCCCACCCTACACTGGCACCCCCCCACCCCACACTGACCCACACTGACCCCTCCCCACCTCACACTGACCCCTCCCCACCTCACACTGACACCCCCACCCCACACTGACACCCCCACCCCACACTGACACCCCCACCCCACACTGACACCCCCACCCCACACTGACACCCCCACCCCACACTGACACCCCCCACCCCACACTGACCCACACTGACCCCCCACCCCACACTGCCCCCCCCACCCCACACTGACCCCCCACCCCACACTGACCCACACTGACCCCCCACCCCACACTGACACCCCCCCACCCCACACTGACCCCCACTAACCCCCCACCCCACACTGACCCCCCCACCCCACACTGACCCACACTGACCCCCCCCCACCCCACACTGACCCCCCACCCCACACTGACCCACACTGACCCCCCCCCACCCCACACTGACCCCCCACCCCACACTGACCCACACTGACCCCCCCACCCCACACTGACCCACACTGACCCCCCCACCCCACACTGACCACTACTACACCAGGCCTATCCCACCCCCGTCTGTGTGGAGTTTGCACGTTCTCCCCGTGACCACGTGGGTTTTCTCCGGGTGCTCCGGTTTCCTCCCACATCCCAAAGACGTGCGTGTTTGTGTGTTCATCAGCCTCTGTAAATTGCCCCTGGAGTGGTGGATGGAACTTGTGAATGGGCGATCGCTGGTCGGCCTGGACTCGGTGGGCCGAAGGGCCTGTTTCCACGCTGTATCCCTAAACGAATCTAAGTTAAAGGAAGCCATCTCTCTGCCCTCAACGTCTGCCAGGGATGGGCCATTGGCAAACTCTGTCCACAGCCCCCACCAGGGTTAGTGCCCAGATGCTTTTTAAACCAAAATTAATCTTAATCAACTATTTACAAAAGTGATATGTGCAGTACAGAAATACAAACAAACCCACCACCATAATACAAAATAAAGCAAATATTCTTAAACACTGAATATTAAATTGTTATTTCCCCATCCGTATTGAGAATACCTTCGGCCCACCTCTGCCTCCGCTCGTCACCAAACCTCCCGCCCAGCGGTCCCGGAAAGTGCCCGTTGTTGGAGGGTGAGGTTGTAGACTGACCCCCGTGCAGTGATACACCCTCAGCACAGCAGTGCAGGGAGACCAGATGGTTACAGGGCAATGCTGCCAGTCTGCCTACATGGTCGGCAGGGGGCAAGACGGGCCAAAGGGCCTGTTTCCAAGCTGTCAGCTCAATGAGTGTGACTCTGAGGGAGAGGGAGAGGCAGAGAGATGAGCAGAGTGGCCATCTCTGTTGTGCACGATGAGGCGTGTCTGATGCTCAATGATAATGGCAGCAAATGGAATTATACCCATGTAGGGCAAGTCAAGTCAAGTCAATTTTATTTGTATAGCACATTTAAAAACAACCCACTAAGGAAAAAAATGAAACATACAGTAGCACGCATACAGTTCACAGCGCCTCCTCAATGAGCCTCAAACGCTAGGGAGTAGAAATAGGTTTTGAGCCTGGACTTAAAGGAGTCGATGGAGGGGGCAGTTCTGATGGGGAGAGGGATGCTGTTCCACAGTCTAGGAGCTGCAACCGCAAAAGCGCGGTCACCCCTGAGCTTAAGCCTAGACCGCGGGATAGTGAGTAGCCCCAAGTCGGCCGACCTGAGGGACCTGGAGTTAGAGAGGGGGGTTAGAAGATTTTTGATGTAGGGGGGGGAATGTCCATTTAGGGCTTTATACGTGAATAGGAGGAGCTTGAAGTTGATTCTGTACCGTACAGGGAGCCAGTGGAGAGAGGCCAGAATCGGGGTGATGTGGTCCCTTTTACGGGTACCCGTCAGGAGTCTCGCTGCGGCGTTTTGGACCAGTTGCAGGCGGGACAGGGAAGATTGGCTGATCCCAGTGTATAGGGAGTTGCAGTAGTCTAGGCGGGAGGAAATGAAAGCGTGAATGATTTTTTCTGTGTCGTCGAATTGGAGGAAAGGTTTGATTTTAGCTATGGTTCGAAGTTGGAAGAAGCTGGCTTTTACCACAGCGTTGACTTGCTTATCAAATTTTAACGCAGAGTCAAATATCATGCCGAGGTTTTTGACATGCGGTTTGACTAGGCAGGATAGGCTTCCAAGACAGTCATTCGTTAGGTTCTATTGTCATCTCCAGCTGGGGTGGGAGAGGCACGTTGTGGTCTCGTCACTGAGGACGTGACCAGAGGGGGAAGGTAGGACTAGCCAAGGCCAGGATCAGAGCCAAGAGTGATTATTGCCAAATGAAAGGGAACAATGAAATTGCCCTGAATGTCTGAAGAAAGTCTCGACCTGAAACGTCACCCATTCCTTCTCTCCAGAGATGCTGCCTGTCCCGCTGAGTTACTCCAGCACTTTGTGTCTATCTTTGGTGTAAACTAGCATCTGCAGTTACTTTCTACGCAATTAAATTCTTACTTGCAGCAGCACAACAGATATATAAAGATAGTATTCTGTAAAACATACTAAACAAAAAAGGAGTTTGAGATACATATATTTTTTAATATCTATATTTATATATATATATACACACACACACTATATATATATATATATATAGGAAGTAACTGCAGATGCTGGTTTACACCAAAGAAAGACATAAAATGCTGGAGTAACTCAGCGGGACAGGCAGCATCTCTGGATAGAATGAATGGGTGGTGCTTCGGGTCAAGACCCTTCTTCAGACCCCCATCATAGAGGAGGGGCTGGGTGGAGCAGGGTGAGGTGGGCGGGGCAAAGCAGGGTGGGGTGGGTTGGGGTGGGGGTGGAGTGTTGGGGGTGGGGGTGGGTTGAGGGTGGGGGTGGGGTGTTGGGGGTGTTTGTGGGGTGGGGTGGGGTGTTGTGGTGGGGGTGGGGTGTTGGGGGTGGGGGTGAGAGTGGGGGTGGGTTGAGGGTGGGGGTGGGGTGGGGAGTGGGGTGGGTTGAGGGTGGGGGTGGGAGTGGGTTGAGGGTGGGGTGGGGGTGGGAGGCGCAGTTGTGTGGGGTGGGGGAGTTGGGTTGGGGGGGTGGTGTTGGGGGTGGGGTGTTGGGGTGGGGGTGGGGTGTTGGGAGTGGGGGGTGGGGTGTTGGGGTGGGGGTGGGGGTGGGGGTGGGGTGTTGGGGGTGAGGGTGGGGGTGGGGGTGGGGGTGGGGTGTTGGGGGTGGGGGTGGGGTGGGGGTGGGGGTGGGGTGTTGGGAGTGGGGGGTGGGGTGTTGGGGGTGAGGGTGGGGGTGGGGTGTTGGGGGTGGGGTTGGGTTGGGCGCAGTTGTGTGAGGTGGAGCGTGAGAGGCCAATGTAGCTGATCCAGTCCCAGGTTCCCGGCTGATCATTGTGTCTTGTTCCCTTCCAGTATATGTTCGCTCGTCACTGTCAGGAGACAGGGCCATCTCTTGGGAGCCAGAGATACCGGCGGTTGGCCAAGATTCAGTGCAGGTCAGTCAGACTCGCACCCTCCTGTGCGCTCGGGGACCACTGGTCTCTGTCATTGCCGGGACCACCGTGGGCAGTGTGAGTTGGTGCAGAACGTTGCAGGCACTGAGCTTGAGGCTTGTGGATCATTCTGTTGGTCAACTGTGCCTGCGTTTGATCAGTAATTCAAGGTCGAGCCATCGCAGGCGGGGAAGTAGATGTCTGTGTGTCATTGGTTTGGAGAAAGCTCTTCAGTGTTTGAGGTGGATTTATCGATGGCAGTCCTGGCCTAGCTTCTATCTCATTGGAGACCCTCGGTCTATCTTTAATCAGACTTTCCTGGACTTGATCTTATACTAAATGTTATTTGCTTTATTCTGCATCTGTACACTGTTGATGACACAAGTGTAATCATGCAAAGTATGTTTCACTGACTGGATAGAACGCAACACAAAGGCTTTCTACTGTACCTCGGTACACGTGACAATGATAAACAGAACTAATGACTGGGTGGACATAAACTCGCTGGAGTTCAGAAGCAAGAGGGGGGATCTAAGTGAAACTTACTGAATAGTGAAAGGCCTGGAAAGAGTGGATGTGGAGAGGATGTTTCCCGTATTGGGAGAGTCTAGGACTAGAGGTCACAGCCTAAGAATTAAAGGACGTTCCCTCAGGAAGGTCGATGAGGAGGATTTTTTTCAGTCAGAGGGTGGTGAGTGGGGGTGGGGTGGGGGTGGGGTGTTGGGGGTGTGGGTGGGGTGGGGGTGGGGGTGGGGTGTTGGGGGTGTGGGTGGGGTGGGGTGATGGGGGTGGGGGTGAGGTGTGGGTGGTGTGGGGTGGTGGGGTGGGGTGTTGGGGGTGTGGGGTGATGGGGGTGGGGGTGGGGTGTGGGTGGGGTGGGGTGTTGGGGGTGGGGTGTTGGGGGTGTGGGTGGGGTGGGGTGTTGGGGGTGGGGTGATGGAGGTGGGGGTGGGGTGTTGGGGGTGTGGGTGGGGTGGGGTGTGGGTGGGGTGGTGGGGGTGGGGTGTTGGGGGTGGGGTGGGGGTGGGGGTGGGGGTGGGGTGTTGGGGGTGGGGGTGGGGTGTTGGGGGTGGGGTGGGATTCATTGCCACAGACGGCTGTGGAGCCCAAGGCAGTAGATATTTTTAAGACAGAGATAGA
Organism: Rhinoraja longicauda; assembly: GCF_053455715.1. NCBI lineage: Eukaryota > Metazoa > Chordata > Chondrichthyes > Rajiformes > Arhynchobatidae > Rhinoraja > Rhinoraja longicauda. Next base: position 1,816,038 of record NC_135990.1, read on the forward strand.
AAGATTCTGGATTGGTACAGTTGTCAGGGGTTACGGGGAGAAGGCAGGAGAGTGGGGTTAGGAGGGAGAGATAGATCGTCCATGATTGAATGGCGGAGTAGACTTGATGGGCCGAATGGCCTAATTCTGCTCCTATCCCTTATGACCCTATGACCTCTCCCCGGGCCTGTCTGTCCCCATGTCAGCAGAAGCTGCTCCCTGTCATCTGGGGAGGGGGTGGTGATGGGATACTGTGCTCAATGGGTCTGACCCAGGACTGTAACAGTGCATCAGAAATACAAGTCTCTGTTTTACTTGAAAGAACAAAATCTTGTGCCGAGCTGACCTCCCCTGATCTCATTTGTAAAAGGATTTGCAGGAGCGTTGCTGAACCAGAGGATATTTCTGACACGTTGCGGCATTCTCTGGCCTTGCATGCCCTCGAGCTTTTATTGAATAAAGGCGTCTTTTTGAAAGACCAATTGTACATGTTGGTAAAGCTGCCTGAGCGAGCATCTCCCAGCTACAGCCACCTCACCAGGGCAGCTACAGAGACCGCTCGTGTGGAGTATTGTGTACAGTTCTGGTCGCACCTCATTACAGGAAGGATGGGGAGGCTTTGGAGAGGGTGCAGGGGAGATTGACCAGGAAGTTGCCTGGATTAGAGGGTTGCCGGGATAATGGGAGGTAGAGGGGAAACTTGATAGATGTGTATACTGTAAATCTTGAGCAGCCTAGAGAGGGTAGACAGTCAGAACCTTTTCCCAAGGTGAAAATGTCAAAGACTGGAGGACATTGCTTTAAGGTGAGAGGGGCAAAGTTTAAACATGTGGGACGTTTTGTGTAGAGGGTGCCAGGAGAGTTTAAGAGACTATTCGATACACACTAGGATATGCAGGCAGAGGTTAGTTTAACGTGGCATCACGTTTGGCACAGACATTGTGGGCCGAAGGGCCTGTCCCTGTGCTGTACTGTTCCATGGTCTATGTGTTTACATCTGGACACCAGATGAGAAGGTTTTCACCAGGAACAAGAAGTGCAAAGAGAACGATACCAGACTATAGAATGCAGCCACAGAGAAAGTGCAGGTAAAAAAGTGCAATGAGGTTGGTTGAGAGATTGGGACCACACCGTAGTTAATGAGAGACCATTCAGTAGAATGGAAACAGCGGGGAAGAGGCTGTTGCTGAATCTGGTGGTGTGTGCTTTCAAGCTTCTGTATCTACTGTCTGATTGAGGGGAGAAGAGGGAGTGAGGGGTGTGAGGGGTCCTTGATGATGTTGTCTGCCCTCCCGAGGCAGCGTGGTGTAGATGGGGTGGATGGTGGGGGTTGAGGGGAGGCTGGCCTGTGTGATGGACTCGGCTACATCTTGCTGTGTTCCTGCTCTGTACTGTTCTGTGTGACTGTCTTCACCCAGAGGCTGGTGTCAGTGCGGTCGGTGTAGGGGCAGGTCCTTGGGCAACCCATCATTACCACAGTGCACACACACGCAAAGAAATATCATCATACGTACACACACACACGCACATACCTCGCACACGCACACACACATACCTCACACACACGCACATACCTCGCACGCACACGCACATACCTCACACACATGCACACACACACGCAGACACAGACGCACACACGCGCACACGCAGACACACATAGACATATGCGCACAAACACACATACCTTACACACACAAAATGACACAGTGGTGCAGTGGTAGAGTTGCTGCCTCACAGCACCAGAGACCCAGGTTCAATCCTGACTACGGATGCTGTCTGTACAGAGTTTGTACGTTCTCCCTGTGTGTATGTGTGTGGGGTGTGTGGGGTGTGTGTGTGTGTGGGGTGTGTGTGTGTGTGTGTGTGTGTGTGGGGTGTGTGTGTGTGGGGGTGGGTGCTGTACACGGACACTCCGTTTCTGCGGTACTCCAGTTCTGTTTATTCTGAGACAGCGGCGAATCAATGTGTGTCACAAGACCATTGATTCCCGTCCTAATGAGCCCACAAGGCTGATTCCACCAAAGCAGCTAATCAGGTCCAGCCCAGCAGCCCACGTTACACACTGACTGGTGGCACAGAGTGACGGAGTAACTCAGCGGGTCGGGCAGCA
>NC_135990.1:1821463-2052099 GCF_053455715.1 Rhinoraja longicauda
AAAGTGCTGGAGAAACGTAAAATTCATAAGTGATAGGAGCATAATCAGGCCATTCGGCCCATCAAGTCTGCTCCGCCATTCAATCATGGCTGACCTATCTCTCCCTCCTAACCCCATTCTCCTGCCTTCTCCCCATAACCCCTGATAATCAAGAATCTATCTATCTCTGCCTTGAAAATATCCACTGACTTGGCCTCCACAGCCTTGATGGCTTAATGGGCCAGGCAGCATCTCAGAGGAACACGGGTGGGTGACGTTTTAGGTTGGGACTGTATTTCAGACTGTGGAATTCTCTGCCTCAAGGCAGTGGAGGCCAATTCTCCGAATACATTCAAGAGAGAGCTAGATAGAGCTCTTAAGGATAGCGGAGTCAGGGGGTATGGGGAGAAGGCAGGAACGGGGTACTGATTGAGAATGATCAGCCATGATCACATTGAATGGCGGTGCTGGCTCGAAGGGCCGAATGACCTCCTGCACCTGTTGTCTATTGTCTATTGAAGGTTTTGTGTTTGTTTTGCAGTGCGTGGAGGAGCGGCGTTAACCGGTGTCGCTGGGGAGGCCATGCTGGAGAAGGGTGCGGTGTTGGCGGTGGTGACATGGCCGACGGCAGGTCGGGAGACGTGTGCCGGGATTTCCTGCGTAATGTCTGCAAGAGGGGCAAGCGCTGCAAGTTCGTGCACCCGGAGGTGAGCGCGGCGCCTGATGCGGTGGACGAGCCGGCGCCGGTGAAAGGCGAGGTGCCGGTGTGCCGGGACCACATGAACGGCGAGTGTCAGCGCGGCCCCAAGTGCCGGTTCGTCCACTTTGAAGGGGAGTCGCCGGAGCAGGCTCGCTCTCCCGTGGTCTACCACATGGACCCGTACCACACCGAGCTGTACGAGGAGCAGGTGCTGAAACGGCGGCGGCTGGAGAGCCTGCGCTTCGACCTGTACGACCACGGCGTGCCGCGCCCCTTCCCCGTTGACTACCGCTACCTGGAGGAGGAGAACCTGATGCTACACAAGAGGGTGGAGGAGCTGAAGAAGCAGGCGTCCAATCTGATGGCCACCAACGAGGTTCTGCTGGAGCAGAACGCTCTCTACCGTAACCAGCCCAAGATGGTGGCTCTGACCACCACCACAGCGGCAGGCGAGCAGCAGCTGGCCCCCCCCACCTTGGCCACCGTCACCGCCTACAACCACACCATTGTGCAGGCCCACAACTCCCTCAGCAGCCAGGCCCTTCAGCCCCGGCAGGAGATGGTAGCCCCGACCAGCGCCGTGCCTCCGGTCTCCGCCATACCTGCTCCTCTGCCCCCTCCCCCCAGGCCACTCATCACCACCGAGCTGGCACTGGCTCAGTCCATTGCTCAAAGCATGGCCCCACCGGTGACCATGACACCGGTCAGTGTCTCCATCACCCAGGCCATCCCCGGCATCACCGTCAGCCACACCACCACGCCCATGGTCAGCTACGCCATTGCCTCGCAGAGCATGAGGATCACACCCATGCCACACTGAGGACATGCCCCCCTCTCCCCCCTCCACCCACGCCACACTGAGAACATGCCCCCCTCCACCCACGCCACACTGAGAACATGCTCCCCCCTCCACCCACGCCACACTGAGGACATGCTCCCCCCTCCACCCACGCCACACTGAGAACATGCCCCCCTCTCCCCCCTCCACTCACACCACACTGAGAACATGCTCCCCCCTCCACCCACGCCACACTGAGAACATCTCCCCCCTCCACCCACGCCACACTGAGGACATGCCCCCCTCTCTCCCCTCCACCCACGCCACACTGAGAACATGCCCCCTCCACCAACGCCACACTGAGGACATGCCCCCCTTCTCCCCCCCCACCCACGGCTGGGCCACCACTGGGCCTGGCTGCACCTATCTTGACTATCTCCCAACCCCAGATACTGCTCTAACTTCTGGTCTCTGCACAGATCTCCTGATTTTTCTATTGATAGGGTCTTGCTCGTCTGTCCGTTAAATCAGTGTGAGCATAATTGAGGGGCAAACTCAAGATGCAAGCAGCCAGTATTGTGCACTAGTTAGTAATGTTTCAGGGGGTCTGCCTCAGTGCTGTTGTTTGGTGACCATTATAGACCCACGTTCCTGCTGGAAGCCATGTTCTCCAGCTTCCTTTGCAAGAGACCATGTCCACTGCTGCAGCTCGTAATTCGGGAAAAATGGACGTCCGTCGTAAACAAAAGGACATAGAGTGCTGGAGTAACTCAGCGGGTCAGGCAGCATCTCTGGAGAACGTGGAGACGTGACGTTTTGGGCCGTGACCCTTCTCCAGACAGGGACGATGATACCAGCGTGCGGAGACGTCCACCACTCTCTGGCCGTGTCTGGATTGCAGTGGGCCTCCTGGTTCCTGGGTTGTGATGGAACTGCAGCCCCCCACACCCCCCTCTCTGTGTCCGACTCAAGCTGCATGTTCCCGACCCCTGCCCCCAGCAAACCAGTCCCACGTTGCTCATTCTCCCAGATCTCCTTATCAGAAAGTAACACAGCGCAGAACATCGATGGTTGACATTTCAACTTGGGACCCTTCAACGTCTGAAGAAGGGACTCGACAAGGAACATCACCTATCCATGTTCTCCAGAGATGCTGCCTGACCCGCCGAGTTACTGTGTTGTCTCGTGTAAACCAGTATCTGCAGTTCCTTGCTTCTACAGCTCCCTTTCATGTTTCCCTGCTTAATATGGAAGTAGAACAGATGAAATAAAGCAAATTTAAATGTCTCGCCTCTTGGGGAAATAATAAAACGGGAGGGAAAAACTCCTGTAACAACACGGAACTGCAGATGCCGCTTCACAAAAAAAGGCGCAAAGTACTGGAGTAACTCAGCAACCCTTGCAAGTGTCCTAACCCAACATCCTTTGTTCGACATCCATGTTCTCAGGGATGCCGCCTGACCCGCTGAGTTACTCCAGCGCTTTGTGTCTGGTTGTACATTAATCAGCATCTGTTTTAACTTCCTTTGTACTCTGTTGTCACCAACATCCTCGGTCACCAGTCATGCTTAAAATGTGTTGGTTCATTTTAAAATGCAAATTGTCAATTCATGTAGTTCTGACACGTTTTGAATGTGATTTCTATTTAAAGTTTCATCTTTACTGGTATTGTTGGATTCTTGTTTCTCCCTCACTCTGCACCTCATTTTATAACCTGCACAGATTCCACCACTTTTATGAACCCTAATATTGAGACGAATCCTAAATTTTAGATCTCGTAAATCCCGAGGGAGACAACTATCTTGCCAATGACTATCCGAAAACGTTGTGTCTTTTCTTCATTGGTTACACTTCATAATGAAGAAAATTCTTACCGCTAGCTTTAGACAGGAATACTGTTTTGCTAATAAAAAGGCACAAAGTGCTGGAGTAACTCAGCAGGTCAGGCAGCATCCCTGGAGAGCGCGGATAGGTGACGTTTCGGGTCAGGACTGGGTGTCTGAGGCAGGGTCCTGACACGAAATGTCACCTATCCGTGTTGTCTGGAGATGCTGCCTGGCCTGCTGAGTTACTCTAGCACTTTGTGTCTTTATTTTGTAAACCAGCATCTGCAGTTCCTTGCTCCAACGTGGTGTTTTTCTAGTTCTGTTGGACTGTTGTGGATCTTGCATCTGGTAAAGTGGTAATTGTGCATTTTATTAATCTTTCATGTCTCTTGAAGTGTACTGGAAATGAAAGACATTAGAAGAGATATGAGTTAGGGGCCAACATCAATACTTACAGATATTGTCCAGTTTTGTTATAGTTTAGTTTAGAGAAAAGCATGGAAACAGGCCCTTCGGCCTACCCGAGTCCATGCTGTCCATCATTCACCCTTACACTAGTTCCATGTTGTCCTGCTTTTTCAACCTACACACAAGGGGCAATTTACAGAAGCCAATTAACCTACAAACATGCACGTCGTTAAAATGTGGGGAGAAATCGGAGCACCCGGAGAAAACCCACGAGGTCACATGGAGAACGTACAATCTCCGTACAGACAGCACCTGCCCTCAGGATTCAACCTGGATCTCTGGCGCCGTGAGGCAGCAACTCTACTGCTGCGCCACTATCCAACACTTTACATCATTTAAACTGAAATGTGTATATCGTAGCCAGGCAAACATTATATCTTAGCAACTAGCTGGGATACTTGTCTATTAGTGCAGTGGGTTTGTTAAAAGGATCATGATTATGCATTGACCCATCGTGGCAATGGCCATATTAACCATTGCGTCTGCTCACCATGCCTTGGATTGATGAGGGAATGATGAGAAGAGCGAATCCCAAGGACTCCAACTCCTACGGCCCAATCATCTGCAGTGGCCTTGAGTTGACAAGCCGCAGAGGTTCACTGCTGTTCATTGCAAACAGACACACGGGGGATATGGATCATGTGTAGGCAGACAAGAGTTGGGCACAGACATTGAGGGGCAAAGGGCCTGTTTCTTATCGAAACGTATAAGATTATTAAGGGGTTGGACACGTTAGAGGCAGGAAACATGTTCCCAATGTTGGGGGAGTCCAGAACAAGGGGCCACAGTTTAAGAATAAGGGGTAGGCCATTTAGAACGGAGATGAGGAAAAACGTTTTCAGTCAGAGAGTTGTGAATCTGTGATTCTCTGCCTCAGAAGACAGTGGAGGCCAATTCTCTGAATGCATTCAAGAGAGAGCTAGATAGGGCTCTTAAGGATAGCGGAGTCAGGGGGTATGGGGAGAAGGCAGGAACGGGGTACTGATTGAGAATGATCAGCCATGATCACATTGAATGGTGGTGCTGGCTCGAAGGGCCGAATGGCCTCCTCCTGCACCTATTGTCCTGTGCTGCTCTACGTTCCATGTGAGGTGTCATAAAGTGATACAGCGTGGAAACAGGCCCTTCAGCCCACCTTGCCCACTCCGGCCAACATGTCTCATCTACACTAGTCCCACCTTCCCGCTTTTGGTCCATATCCCTCCAAACCTGTCCCGTCCATGTACCTGTCTAACTGTTTCTTGTTGGGATAAATGTTGGGATAGTCCCTGCCTCAACTACCTCCTCTGGCAGCTCGTTCCATACACCCACAACCCTTTGTGTGAAAAAGTTCCCCCTCGGATTCCTATTAAATCTTTTCCCCTTCACTTTAAACCTATGTCCTCTGGTCCTCGATTCCCCTACTCTGGGCAAGAGACTCTGTGCATCTACCCGATCTATTCCTCATGATTTTATCCACCCCTCATCCTCCTGTGCTCTAAGGAATAGAGTCCCAGCCTATTCAACCTCTCCCTATAGCTCACACCCTCTAGTCCTGGCAACATCCTCGTAAATCTTCTCTACCCTTTCCAACTTCACGCCATCTTTCCTATAACATGGTGCCCAGAACTGAACATAATACTCTAGATGCTGTCTCACCGACGTCTTATACAACTGTAACATGACCTCCCAACGTCTGTACTCAATACTCTGACTGATGGTGCAGGAACTCAGTGGATCGAGCAGCATCTGTGAAGGGAAATGGGGGAGGGGAAGCAGGCAGTGAAGGGATGTACTGGGTGGGGGCTGTTCATCTGTGGTGATTTTCCATTCTCATATCTCGTCTTTGTCAGCTACAAAAGAAACGAGGGCCTCGGGGTGAAGCCCAGAAACCAAAGCTGTAATTTGCAGATTTCACAACCGATGTGCGATCGAGATGTAATACAGAACAACAAAGGGAGCAGCTGTACATTGCGTGTGAGTGCAATTTGTGTGCAAGAAAATGTTTGTGTGTGCGTGTGTTGGTGTGTGTGTGAGCGTGTGTGTAAGCATGTGTGTGTCAGCGTGTGTTGTGTATTGGTGTGTGAGCGTGTGTGTTGGTGTGTGAGCGTGTGTGAGCTAGTGTGGGTGTGTGAGTGTGTGGTGGTGTGTGTGCATTGGAACATAAATACACGTTTACAGGTGGAGGCATTTATGTTCACACTTGTTTGTACATGTGGAAGAGTAGATTAGTCCGGGTGTCGGGAGTTATGGGGAGAAGGCAGGAGAATGGGGTTGGGAGGGAAAGATTGATCAGCCATGATTGAATGGCGGAGTAGACTTGATGGGCCGAATGGCCTAATTCTACACCTATTCCTTATGACAGACGACGTTTCGAGCCGGGACCCTCGTTCAGACTGATAATCGTGGGGTGGGGGAGGATGGCGGAAGAAGTCTGGAAAAGTTGGAGTGGGGGTAAAGTGTCAAAGGCGAGAGGTGAATAGGACGGCAAAGGGTGTCAGAGAAGGGGAGGAGTGAAATATAAAGTGGGAGGGAGGGATATGGGTGGAAGGGAAGGGGGAGAGGAAAGGGAAATAGGGCAGTCTGAGATGGGATGGGAGGGGTGGGAGATGACCATAAGGTGGAGGTGAAACGGTGACGGACGGTGAGGGAAATGTGCACACCCAGAGGGGGGACGGTATTTGGGGAGGTATGACTTGAAGTTGAAGAATTCAACGTCCATACCATTGGGTTGTAAGTTACCTCTATCCAAGCCTTTCACTATTCAGTAAGTTTCAATGAGGTCCCCCCTCATCCTTCCAAACTCAGCCCACTCGTTTCTGGGATCGTTACGTTCTACTTTAAGCTGAGCAGCTTTTCTTTGCATTTGATTCTAATTTCTGTAGGATGTTGTGTGCTACAGTGGAGAGCATGGAACATGTCCACAGGTTTAATGTCCACACTTACCTGGCCTTGCCCCGGCAGGTAATTGCTTGGCTGTGTACATAACGGTGTATTAATATAGATTCTTGCATGTTTTATAGATCTCCAACCATCTAAAACAGGTCCATGGCACAACCATGAGTGAGACTTTAGATAGACACAGAGTGCTGGAGTAACTCAGCGGGACAGGCAGCATCTCTGGAGAGAAGGAATAGATGATGTTTCGGGTCGACTTCTGTCTGAATAAGGATCTTGACCCACAACGTCACCCATTCCTTCTCTCCAGAGATGCTGCCTGTCCCGTTGAGTTACTCCAGCATTTTGTGTCTACCTTCGGTGTAAACCAGCATCTGCAGTTCCTTCCAACACTTGAAAGACACTCTTTAGTCAGAGGGCGGTGAATCTGGAATTCTTTGCCACAGAAGGCTGTGGAGGCCAAGTTAATCGATATTTTAAAGGCAGAGGTAGATACATTCTTGATTAGTACTGGTGTCAGGGGTGATGGGGAGAAGGCAGGAGAATGGGATTAGATGGGAGCGATAGATCAATGATTGAATGGTGGAGTAGACTTGATGGGCTGAATGGCCTAATTCTGCTCCTATCACATGGCCTCATGACTATTCTCTGAATGTGAAACCCTATTTGCTGAACTAAGTTTATGCAACTCAATTATCTCTGTTTGAATGAATGCATTCTCAGAAGATACCCACATCAATAACAAAGCTTTTACAAAAGAAAACTCATCAATACTTTAGTTTATTATTATTGTCACATGTACTGAGGTACAGTGAAAAGCTTTTGTTTGCATGCTATGCAGTCAAAGAAAAAACTATGCCTGAATATAATCACGCCATGCACAGTTAAAGGATAAAAGGTACAACATTTAATGAAAGATATAACACTGAAATCCAATTTTAAAATAGTTCAAAGCTCCACAATGAGGTAGATGGCAGGTTAGGACCACTCTTTAACTGGTGAAAGGATGGTTCAGTTGCCTGATAACACCTGGGAAGAAAATGTCCCTGAATCTGGAGATGTGTGATTTCAAACGTAAGTACCTCTTAAGAATAGACAATAGGTGCAGGAGTAGGCCATTCGGCCCTTCGAGCCAGCACCACCATTCAATGTGATCATGGCTGATCATTCTCAATCAGTGCCCCGTTCCTGCCTTCTCCCCATACCCCCTGACTCCGCTATCCTTAAGAGCTCCATCTAGCTCTCTCTTGAAAGCGTTCTTGAATGAATCATCTAGATACATGGATAGGACAGGTTTAGAGGGACAGGAGCCAAAAGAAGGCAGATGGGAATAGCTTAGATGAGGCATGTTGGGTCGAGACCCTTCTTCAGACTGAGAGCCAGGGAAAGGGAGAGGGAAACTAGAGGTATGAAGATGTTCAGAATAAATCAGAGCTGGCACCGATGACCAAAGAAAGATGGAGCCCACAATGCTCCATTGTTGGCTTTGGAAGAGGTGATAATGTAGGAATTTATGCAGAAACTAAGCAGGAAGTGTGACATTACCAATAAAATTCTTTATTAACTGTATTTACTTTCAGATCTAGCAGTACACGGGAGACCTGCTACCTTAAAGCTGAAGGTCTTGCACAGGATCAAATTTGAGTTTGGTGTAAGTGTAAATATGCTCACTAGATGGCATTTCATCACAAGCTTTCACTTGTTGGTAGTTTTGGTCAGTTTATTAAATGTTCCAAGACTTTTTCTCTCTCCTGTGGGAATTGGAACACATTTGCATGTGTTGTCAGAGCAACGTAAATGTTTAGGTCCAACTTTAACCATGTGAAATATATGATCTTGTTTTTAAATGCTTGAAAAAAGCACCCTTTGTCCTTTGACTGTTTCCACCATTCTTGCAGGTTTATGGTTTCAAGCCCCTCTATTGAAGATTCTCGCTGAGGAATATACTTATTTCCCTGGTATCTAGAAGTATTTGTTTTCTAGACACTGAACCTTACAGTTCTCTACAGCTAGAAGGTATTTATTTCACAAAATGCTGGAGTAACTCAGCAGGTCAGGCAGCATCTCAGGAGAGAAGGAATGGGTGATGTTTCGGGTCGAGACCCTTCTTCAGACGTTCTCTTTTCTTCAGAAGGGTCTCGACCCGAAACGTCACCCATTCCTTCTCTCCTGAGATGCTGCCTGACCTGCTGAGTTACTCCAGCATTTTGTGAAATAAATACCTTCGATTTGTACCAGCATCTGCAGTTATTTTCTTACAGTTCTCTACAGCTAAATGATCCTGAATTTAGGTTTGTGTCACATTAACCTACTGCCGCAGAATGAATTTCTCGAGTAATATTTTAAGAGTCTCTCCGTGACCGCATGGGTTTCCTCTGAGATCTTCGGTTTCCTCCCGCACTCCAAAGACGTACAGGTTTGTAGGTTAATTAAAATTGTCCCCAGTGCGTGTAGGGTTGTGTTAATGTGTGAGGATCGCTGGTCAGTGTGGACTCGGTGGGCCAAAGGGCCTGTTTCTGCGCTGTATCTCTAAACTAAACTAAACTAAAAAACAGTGATGGAGGCACAAGAGCCTACAGGTAGGGTTTCCTGCAGGGGCTCTGGTTTCCTCCCACATCTCAAAATCATATGGTTTGTATGTTAATTAACCCTCTGTAAAACTTGCCCCTAGAGTGTCGGGAGTGGATGAGAAAGTGGGATAATATAGAGCTAGTGTGAACGGGTGATTGATGGTCGGTGTGAACTCGGTGGAGCTGAAAATCCTGTCTCCATGTGGTGCAGAAACTCCCTGATCTATGTAAGGGTTATATCCCACAGGTTCTTGTGTAGGTTGGAAACGGAAGGGCTACTGCACATGTTAATTTACTGTTCAACGGGGGGAGCTCCAAGGTGGAGCCCACGGGGAAGCTCCAAGGTGGAGACCATGAAGGAGCTCTGAGGTGGAGACCAGGGGGGAGTTCCAAAGTGGAGACCATGAACGAGCTCTGAGGTGGAGACCATGAACGAGCTCCAAGGTGGAGACCATGAACGAGCTCTGAGGTGGAGGCCACGGGGGAGTTCCGGCATGGAGATCATGACGGAGCTCCGACACAGGTCTGAAGAAGGGTCTCGAACTGAAACGTCATCCGTTCCTTCTCTCCCGAGATGCTGCCTGTCCCGCTGAGTTACTCCGGCATTTTGCGTCTACCTTCCCTTATAATCCATCTTTTTATCATCCAATTTCAACCTTTGAGTGTTGAGGATATGGCTCAGTTTATTTGAATAATTCAAGTGTTGCCACATAAATAACAGGATCCATCAAGAGTCAAGAATGTATCTGTCATATTTGTCATACGCCCCGAAATGGACCAATGATATTCTGATTTGCAGTAGCACAACAGATATGTAAACATAGTGGTCTCTAAATCCCGCAAGAAACAAAAAATGTTCAGTATATACAAAAAGAAATAAACAAACAGCATAATAGTGCAAAGACAAAATCAATGCCCCCAAGTTTATGTAGTTCAGAGCTTATTTGGAGGGTGTAGTGTTCAATAGACTGATGGTTTAATGGAAGACGCTGCCCCTGAACCTGGACGTTACAATTTTCAGGCTTCGGTACTTTCTTCCTGATGGCAGAAGTGAAATGAGAGCTTGGCCAGGGTGGTGGGGGTCTCTGATGATGCTTGCTGTATCTTTGAGGCAGCGCCTCCTGTAGATCCCTTCGATGGTGGGGAGGTCAGTACCCGTGATGGACCGGGCAGTATTCACCACTTTTTGCAATCTTCTTTGTTCCTGGGCGTTTGAGTTCACAAGTTAAAGGAGTAGAATTAGAACATTTGGCCCATCGAGTCCATTCCACCATTCAATCATGGCTGATCTCTGCCTCCTAAACCCATTTTCCTGCCTTCTCCCATTAACCCATGACACCCGTTCTAATCAAGAATTTGCCGAGCTGGGCCATAAAAATAAGAGTGCTGTGATTTCAACCAGTCCGTATGCTCTCTACTGTACACCTGTGGAGGTTCAAGAGAGTATTCGTTGGCACACCGAATCTACTCGCCCTTCTGAGGAGGTAGAGGTGATGATGGGCTTTCTCCATGTTGCGTCTATGTGCTGGGTCCAGGACAGATCTTCAGAGATGTGCACTCCCTGGAATTTGAAGATTTTGACTCCTCCACCAATGATGAACACAAGCTCCCCATTCTTCCTCTTCCTGAGACCACAATCACTTCCTTGGTCCAGCACTGTTGACTATTGACTACTCTGAACTAGTGTGGGGTGTTTGACATTGCTTCTAAGTTTAATGTTTGTCAGAAAAATTGAAAGACTTTCAGGAATGTATTTTTTCCAGCAAAGTGGAGTAGCTATCTGTGGCAATGGATAACCTGGGGCAGATTAGGCTGAGCTTGATTGCAGATCTGGCAGCAGTTTGCTGTGTAATGATGGCCTTTCTATCTGTACTCATCTGAATGTCACGGTTTGAATCCACGCGATGTACCTAGTGTGATATGTTATGTAACTTGGGCTTGGGTGGAAAAAACGTGTAAAATGCAAATGTATTCCAGTCTTTCGTATGCAAAACAACGTTGAATACAGGTCTGAGCTTGATTTGGCTTCGGTTATTTACTTCGTTCTTTACGCTGGAGAAATTCCAATCACCTATATACTAAACCTCTCATTTGTTTGTTTGTTTGTTCCTGAACTACAGGCAAAACGGTACATGATAGCACGACAATGTTAGGCCCACCTTACTCACCGTCGTCCCTTTGGTGCTAATGGAAGAAGTTTAATTGAAATTGGTGTTATATTTTAAAAGTTATTCACATTTTAAAGTTTAAATCTATCTCCTCGGGAGGGAGGAGGGAGGGGGAGGAGGGAGGATAAGGGGGGGTTGAGGGGGATGGAGTGGGGGGGGAGGGGAAGAGGGGAAGGGGAGGGAGGGAGGTAAGGGTAAAGGGTGGGGGGAGAGGGGAGGGGGGTAGGAGAGGAGGAGAGGGTGCTGCACCATTGCAGCAGAGGTTTGGGCCCAACAGGTCCACTTGGTCTAGTTGGAACATAAAATAGGAGCAGGAACAGCCCACCAGACCCTTCACCAGCTCGCCTCCCACCACCATTCCATCTGATCACGGCTGATCTACCCCAGCCTTGGTTCCAGTGTTGTGACAGGTCTCTGTGGCCCTCAGTTCCCCGGTCATTCAAAGGTTTATCCACCTCCTCTGTAGATGCCTACGATGATCCAGCCTCTGCATCTATCTGTGGTAGAGATTGGAAGAAGGTTCTGTAGTGGATGGTATGAACCAGTTTAGTATATTATTATCACGTGTACCGAGGTACAGTGAAAAGCTTTTTGTTGCGTGCTGTGGACTAAAATACTGCTAAAATAGGATTTGTGTCGATGGAGACTTGAAGATTAACATAGATGTGGTGGGTCGAAGGGCCTGTTTTACAGTGATCTCTGTACCAACGTGAAATAAAACCAGAAAGTGCTGGAATCGCTCAGCAACTCTGGCAGCATCTGTGGAGAAATAGAATAGAAATAGAATGAACGGTTAATTTAGTTTAACAAAAAAAGATATGTTTAAGTCCGAAGAAGGGTCTCGACCCGAAACGTCACCCATTCCTTCTCTCCAGAGATGTTGCCTGCCCCGCTGAGTTACTCCAGCTTTTTGTGTCTATCTTCGGTCTAAACCAGCATCTGGGTTGGACACGTTAGAGGCAGGAAACATGTTCCCAATGTTGGGGGAGTCCAGAACCAGGGGCCACACGTTTTAAGAATAAGGGGTAGGCCATTTAGAACGGAGATGAGGAAAAACTTTTTCAGTCAAAGAGTTGTAAATCTGTGGAATTCTCTGCCTCAGAGGGCAGTGGAGGCCAATTCTCTGAATGCATTCAAGAGAGAGCTAGATAGAGCTCTTAAGGATAGCGGAGTCAGGGGGTATGGGGAGAAGGCAGGAACGGGGTACTGATTGAGAATGATCAGTCATGATCACATTGAATGGCGGTGCTGGCTCGAAGAGCCGAATGGCCTCCTCCTGCACCTATTGTCTATTGTAATATTGTCTATTGTCTATTGCAGTTCATTCCTACACAAAGGTATGTTTAAGTTGCAGAGGAGGAGGAAGTGCACAGAATGGCAGGAATGTCTGAAGTCTAATCAGTTCCTCTCCTTCCACCGCCATCCATTACATGGTGGTGCTCAATCTCACGCTGAACAACTTCTCCTTTTGACTCGATTCGTCTTCTCCGGGTTGAAGATAATGCCCAGGCGATGTTTGAGCAAAACCCAAAGAGCTGGCGGAACTCAACGTCTCTGGCAGCAGCTGTGGGGGGAAAAGGACAGGGATCCAGTTCATTCCTAGTGGCTCGTTATAACGGACCGTAGCGAAGGGCAATTGCCGATTGCCCGCTGTAACCGAGTAAGGGGTGTAAATGTGCACAGCTCTGGAAAAACAGCCAATAAACATACAATAAAGAAAACACCAACGGGAAAGAACACAAAATGCTGGAGTAACTCAGCGGGTGGCTGCCTGCCACTGTATGTTGTTTCTTTTTTTGTTTCCTAATCAGATGTGCAGCACTTTGGTCAACGTGGGTTGTTTTTAAATGTGCTATACAAATAAAATTGACTTGACTTGACAGGCAGCATCTCTGGAGAGAAGGAATGGGTGACGTTTCTGGTCGAGACCCTTCTTCAGACCGAGGGTTTCGACCCAAAACGTTTTTTTTCCTAAAGGATATTGGAAATAACCCATAGTTTGTGCAGTCCGTAGAGAGGATGTAAAATGGTTAATGATTCTCAAATGGTCAATGAAACTCAAAATCCGAATACTATTTTTTTTGTTGTTAGTGATAAATAGCTTGTGCTACATTCAAAGAAATAATTAGCAGTTATATCTGTGACCTTGGGCACAAACTGACTCCTCAACAATGCTGCACCTTTAGAGTGATTATTAGATCACGGTTAAAAACCCACAAGGAACAGCGATTAAATAAACCACAAGGAAGTCCTGCCCGCCCTGTAAGGAACGTCATTGGCATTTAGCAAACTGGCTCTGCTGTGTGTCCAGGCATTGAGTCACAGATACATTCCTAAGATACTTTCCTTGCACGCTGCTTCCACATGTTTAATAATAATAATAATAATGAATTTTATTTATATAGCGCTTTTCTTATACTCAAAGACGCTTTACAGAGATTTTGAGAACATAGGGAAATGAATAAATAGATAAATAAGTAAATAAATAAATGAACAGAGAAAGGAGACTGAAGGTGAGGTGACCTTCAGTGGTTGAAGGCAGTGCTGAACAGGTGAGACTTCAGCGATGTTTTGAATGTGGTGAGTGTGGAGGAGTCTCTAACGGTTTGGGGTAGTGAGTTCCATAGGGTGGGAGCAGCGATGGAGAAAGCCCTGTCCCCCCAGGATCTGAGTTTGGTCCGGATGTGGGGGGATAGGAGATTGGCAGCAGCAGAGCGGAGGGTGCAGGTGGGAGTGTGTCTGTGGAGGAGGTCGGTCAGGTAGGATGGGGCCAGGTTATGGAGGGCTTTGTAGGTTATGAGGAGGATTTTGTACTGGATTCTCTGGGGGATGGGGAGCCAGTGGAGTTTATAAAGTACGAGGGTGATATGGTCACGGATCGAGGTGTGTGTGAGTAGACGGGCAGTGGAGTTTTGAATGTATTGAAGTTTATTGATGATTTTTGAGGGTGCGCCATAGAGGAGGCTGTTGCAGAAGTCCAGACGGGAGGTGATGAAGGCGTGGATGAGGGTTTCTGCAGCTGTGGAGGAGAGGGATGGACGGAGACGGGCAATGTTTTTGAGGTGGAAGAAGGCTGTCTTTGTCCTACCGCAACTGACCTGATCCCACCGGTACTGTACCCCAGTGTTAAACAGTGACAGACCCATCACCACCAGTACTGTACCCCAGTGTTATACACACAGACCCATCCCCACTCATTCTCCACCCAGGTTTATACATTTGTAGACAGGGAGTCCGAGAGTTAGACAGCACAGAAACAAGCCCTTTGGCCCACCTTGCCCATGCTGACCAAGATGCCACATCTACACTAGTCCCACCAAATTTGGCTCATGTCCCGCTAAACCTTTCCTATCCATGTACTGTACCTGTCCAAATGCCTTGTAAATGTTTTGGTGTGGTGATGCCATCGCCAACTATACGCACCCTGTGTGCAATCACACTGTTTTGAGACGTGTGTTAGCATATTTACCGTTTTGGTTTACCCTCTTTAATCTCTTCCTCCTCTCCCCCAGTCATCTTCAAGCCTTGTCCTAAACCTATGGTAGACACAAATTGCTGGGGTAACTCAGCGTGACTGGCAGCATCTTTGGAGAGAAGGAATGGGTGATGTTTTAGGTCGAGACTAGGGTTGCCAATTTTCTCACTCCCAAATACGGGACAAGGTGACGTCACTGCCCCGCGCCCCCACGTGACCTCATCCAGCCAGCGGCCACGTGCTCCCGCTCCACCAATGGCGGCCGCCCGGGCCGGGAGCACGTGGCCGCTGGCTGGGTGAGGTCACGTGGGGTGCGGGGCGGTGACGTCACCCTCTGCCCCTTCTTTGGGAGTGAGGAAGTTGGCAACCCTACTAATACGGGACAAGGGCGGTCCCGCACAGGACAAACTAATTTAGCCCAAAATACTGGATGTCCCGGCTAATACGGGACAGTTGGCAACCCCAGTCGAGACCCTTCTTCAGACTGAGAGCCGGGGAGAGGGAGAGACATGGAAGGGTAAGGTGTGAAAACGAGACATCAAATGGGGCGAAGGTCAAGGAAAATGTAGAATAGATCATTGTTAGCTTGGTGAAGGTGACAACGAAGCAAACGCTTCCATATCAATGAATCTCCCCCTCCCCTGACTCTCAGTCTGAAGAAGGGTCTTGACCCGAAACGTCACCCATTCCTTCTCTCCAGAGATGTTGCCTTAGTTACTCCAGCATTTTGTGTTTATTTTCGGTGTAAGCTAGTATCTGCAGTTCCTTCCTACACACCTGTCATGAGCTTACCTCTTTTCCATTTTACAATCCCTTAGTGTTTTGCATAAAACTTTGCAAATACTTCCTGAAACAGGTATTAGGGAATATCCTCAGGTACATTGTGAAAGCACTTCTTCATACCTCGAGCATCAGTGACAGGTTGGGCCACGCCCTGCACAGTCCACCTTGATTCTTTCAGGACAGCTCAACATGCAGAAACTGCTTAATCACACTGAGCCTGCAGCCTCCTGGAATCTACCTGTCCCCTTACCTGAACAGAACAAAGTGTCATTAGCTCACTCCGATCCACGACGGGTGGCCCAGTGGTGGAGTTGCTGCCCCACAGTACCAGGGACCAGTGCGGATGGGGCATCTTGGTCGGCACGGGCTAGTTGGGCAGAAGGGCCTGTTTCCCTGCTGTATCACTCTATGACTGCAACTGTATAAATCTGGGTAGAGTATGAGCAGGAACAAATATGTGACTGCAACACTGGGTACAGTATCGGTGGGGATGGGTCTGTCACTGTATAACGCTGGGGTACAATACAGGCAGGGATGGGTCTGTGTACAGTACACTGGGGTACAGTACCAGTGGGGATGGGTCTGTGTACAGTACACTGGGGTACAGTACCGGTGGGGATGGGTCTGTCAATGTATAACACTGGGGTACAGTACTGGTGGGGACGGGTCTGTGTACAGTACACTGGGGTACAGTACCAGTGGGGATGGGCCTGTGTATACACTGGGGTACAGTACCAGTGGGGATGGGTCTGTATAACACGGGGGTACAGTACAGGCAGGGACGGGTCTGTGTACAGTACACTGGGGTACAGTACCAGTGGGGATGGGCCTGTGTATACACTGGGGTACAGTACCAGTGGGGATGGGTCTGTGTATACACTGGGGTACAGTACCAGTGGGGATGGGCCTGTGTATACACTGGGGTACAGTACCAGTGGGGATGGGCCTGTGTATACACTGGGGTACAGTACCAGTGGGGATGGGTCTGTATAACACTGGGGTACAGTACCGGTGGGGATGGGCCTGTATAACACTGGGGTACAGTACCGGTGAGGATGGGTCTGTGTATAACACTGGGGTACAGTACTGGTGGGGATGGGCCTGTGTATACACTGGGGTACAGTACCAGTGGGGATGGGTCTGTATAACACTGGGGTACAGTACCAGTGGGGATGGGCCTGTGTACAGTACACTGGGGTACAGTACCAGTGGGGATGGGTCTGTATAACACTGGGGTACAGTACTGGTGGGGATGGGTCTGTATAACACTGGGGTACAGTACCAGTGGGGATGGGTCTGTATAACACTGGGGTACAGTACCAGTGGGGGTGGGCCTGTGTATAACACTGGGGTACAGTACCGGTGGGGATGGGTCTGTGTATACACTGGGGTACAGTACCGGTGGGGATGGGCCTGTGTACAGTACACTGGGGTACAGTACCGGTGGGGATGGGTCTGTATAACACTGGGGTACAGTACCAGTGGGGATGGGTCTGTATAACACTGGGGTACAGTACCGGTGGGGATGGGCCTGTGTACAGTACACTGGGGTACAGTACCGGTGGGGATGGGCCTGTATAACACTGGGATACAGTACCAGTGGGGATGGGTCTGTGTATACACTGGGGTACAGTACCAGTGGGGATGGGTCTGTGTATACACTGGGGTACAGTACCAGTGGGGATGGGCCTGTGTATACACTGGGGTACAGTACCAGTGGGGATGGGTCTGTATAACACTGGGGTACAGTACCAGTGGGGATGGGCCTGTGTACAGTACACTGGGGTACAGTACCAGTGGGGATGGGTCTGTGTATAACACTGGGGTACAGTACCAGTGGGGATGGGTCTGTGTATAACACTGGGGTACAGTACTGGTGGGGATGGGTCTGTATAACACTGGGGTACAGTACCAGTGGGGATGGGCCTGTGTAACACTGGGGTACAGTACCAGTGGGGATGGGTCTGTGTACAGTACACTGGGGTACAGTACCGGTGGGGATGGGTATGTGTACAGTACACTGGGGTACAGTACCAGTGGGGATGGGTCTGTGTATAACACTGGGGTACAGTACTGGTGGGGATGGGTCTGTATAACACTGGGGTACAGTACCAGTGGGGATGGGCCTGTGTATACACTGGGGTACAGTACCAGTGGGGATGGGCCTATGTACAGTACACTGGGGTACAGTACCAGTGGGGATGGGCCTGTGTACAGTACACTGGGGTACAGTACTGGTGGGGATGGGCCTGTGTACAGTACACTGGGGTACAGTACCGGTGGGGATGGGCCTGTGTATACACTGGGGTACAGTATCAGTGGGGATGGGCCTGTGTACAGTACACTGGGGTACAGTACCGGTGGGGATGGGCCTGTGTATACACTGGGGTACAGTACCGGTGGGGATGGGCCTGTATAACACTGGGGTACAGTACCGGTGGGGATGGGCCTGTATAACACTGGGGTACAGTACCGGTGGGGATGGGCCTGTATAACACTGGGGTACAGTACCGGTGGGGATGGGCCTGTGTATACACTGGGGTACAGTACCAGTGGGGATGGGCCTGTATAACACTGGGGTACAGTACCAGTGGGGATGGGTCTGTATAACACTGGGGTACAGTACCGGTGGGGATGGGCCTGTATAACACTGGGGTACAGTACCGGTGGGGATGGGCCTGTATAACACTGGGGTACAGTACCGGTGGGGATGGGCCTGTGTATACACTGGGGTACAGTACCAGTGGGGATGGGCCTATGTACAGTACACTGGGGTACAGTACCAGTGGGGATGGGCCTGTGTACAGTACACTGGGGTACAGTACTGGTGGGGATGGGCCTGTGTACAGTACACTGGGGTACAGTACCGGTGGGGATGGGCCTGTGTATACACTGGGGTACAGTATCAGTGGGGATGGGCCTGTGTACAGTACACTGGGGTACAGTACCGGTGGGGATGGGCCTGTGTATACACTGGGGTACAGTACCGGTGGGGATGGGCCTGTATAACACTGGGGTACAGTACCGGTGGGGATGGGCCTGTATAACACTGGGGTACAGTACCGGTGGGGATGGGCCTGTGTATACACTGGGGTACAGTACCGGTGGGGATGGGCCTGTATAACACTGGGGTACAGTACCGGTGGGGATGGGCCTGTATAACACTGGGGTACAGTACCGGTGGGGATGGGCCTGTGTATACACTGGGGTACAGTACCGGTGGGGATGGGCCTGTATAACACTGGGGTACAGTACCGGTGGGGATGGGCCTGTGTATACACTGGGGTACAGTACCGGTGGGGATGGGCCTGTATAACACTGGGGTACAGTACCGGTGGGGATGGGCCTGTATAACACTGTGGTACAGTACCGGTGGGGATGGGCCTGTGTATACACTGGGGTACAGTACCGGTGGGGATGGGCCTGTATAACACTGGGGTACAGTACCGGTGGGGATGGGCCTGTATAACACTGGGGTACAGTACCGGTGGGGATGGGCCTGTATAACACTGGGGTACAGTACCGGTGGGGATGGGCCTGTATAACACTGGGGTACAGTACCGGTGGGGATGGGCCTGTATAACACTGGGGTACAGTACCGGTGGGGATGGGCCTGTATAACACTGGGGTACAGTACCGGTGGGGACGGGTCTGTATATACACTGGGGTACAGTACCAGTGGGGATGGGCCTGTATAACACTGGGGTACAGTACCGGTGGGGATGGGCCTGTATAACACTGGGGTACAGTACCGGTGGGGACGGGTCTGTTGCCCACCTCCAGATTCAGAGACAGTTTCTTCCCATCTGTTATCAGGCAACTGACCCATCCTCTTACCAGCTAGAGTGCAGGTCTGACCTCCCATCTACCTCATTGGAGACCTTTGAACTATTTTTAATCGAACTTTATCAATCAATGTTATATTTTTGCACTAAATGTTGTACCCTTGATCCTTTACATGAGTCGTAATTGTAACCATTTCTATTGTAACTTCTTCCGGCTGCTCATTCCAGACAGGGACTACCCCCCAAGTGATGATAGACTCAAAATGCTGGAGTAACTCAGAGGGTCAGGCAGCATTTCTGGAGAGAAGGAATGGTTGAAAACCAGCATCTGCAGTTCCTTCCAACACATTCTGTCTGTTCACTCCAGGCATTAGTCCAGTGAACCTTCTGTGACTGCTTTCACTTTTTGGCTGAGTATATTTGGCTGAGGTTCCCAAGTGTCTGAAGTCTGCTACCATAGTGCCGGTGCCGAAAAAAGCAAAGATCTCCAACCTGAACGACTACCGCCCGGTTGCCCTAACGCCGATAGTCATGAAGTGCTTTGAGAGGCTGGTCCTCTCACACATCAAATCCAGCATCCCTGACTCACTGGACCCACATCAATTTGCATACAGGGGCAAACAAATCCACAGAGGATGCCATCTCTCTGGCTCTTCACACTGTCCTGACTCACCTGGAGAGACAGGGCACGTACGTGAGGATGCTATTCATTGACTATAGCGCTGCCTTCAACACGGTCATCCCCACCAAGCTCATCACCAAACTCCACCAACTAGGCCTCAGCTCGTCGTTATGAGACTGGATCCTGGACTTCTTGATGGTGCGACCGCAGGCAGTGAGAATGGGCCCGCACCTGTCCTCCACTATCACCCTTAGTACCGGCACACCACAGGGCTGTGTTTTGAGCCCCATGCTCTACTCCCTCTTCACACACGACTGTGTTCCTGCATTCGACATCAACACAATTGTCAAGTTTGCAGACGACACAACGGTGATCGGGCTGATCACCAACGGTGATGAAACAAACTACAGAGCGGAGGTGCAGAACCTGGCGGACTGGTGCTCAGATAACAACCTGTCCCTAAATACCACCAAGCCCAAGTAGCTGATCATCAACTTCCGTAGATCACACAACGGGGAATATGCCCCGATCTTTATCAATGGGGACAGTGTGGAGAGAGTGTCCAGCTTCACGTTTCTGGGCACTCACATTTCGGAGGACTCACATGGTCCACTAACACCGCTGCGCTGGTCAAGAAAGCGCAGCAACGTCTGTTCTACCTGAGAACACTGAAAAAGTCTGGTCTGCCCCAACAGCTGCTGACGACCTTCTACCGCTGCACCATAGAGAGCATCCTAACGCATGGCATCCCTGTGTGGTAGCTCAGCTGCACGGATGCAGAGAGGAAAGCTCTTCAGCGGGTAGTCCATAGAGCTCAGAGGACCATTGGAATACAGCTACCAGCCTTGGAGGGCATCTACAACACACGATGCCTCAGAAAAGCCACCAGCATTCACACCCCTGCAATAGTCTGTTCGAAATTCTACCATCGGGCAGACGATACAAGGCCTTCTACGCCCGCACCTCCAGACTCAGGAACAGCTTCATCCCCAGGGCCATAGCTGCTATGAACCGGTCCTGCTGAGCCGGATGGTCACATCGCACATCAAACTGGCACAGACCTCCTTGCACTTTATTCTGTCTTAAAACTGTTTCTAATTTTGTTTCACTGGGTTGTCTAAATTTAGCTAATTCATTTATTGTATTGTATGGGAGGCGCATTCCCAATCTCGTTGTATTTCTGTACAATGACAATAAAGATATATTGTATTGTATTGTATTGTATTGTATTGTATTCTGCATCCTCCCTAAATACAGACCAATGTAAAACACTGTGCTGGATGTTCTCACGAAAGATCAATATTATTGAAACACAATCTTCCTATTTTACATTCAATTCCACTAACATAAATGGCAGCATTCTGCTACCTTTGTTAGCTGTTTGCTCGGCGTTCAAAATGGTCTTTTGTAAGTCATTCACCGTGAGAGTTGGAATGTCAATGAATACTCTCATGAATTTCTGTAGGAGTGTGGTAGAAAGTATATTGGATCAGTCTGAAGAAGGGTCTCGACCCGAAACGTCACCCATTCCTTCTCTCCTGAGATGCTGCCTGACCCGCTGAGTTACTCCAGCATTTTGTGAATAAATACCTTTGATTTGTACCAGCATCTGCAGTTATTTTTTTATAAAGTATATTGACTGGTCACATCACGGCTGGGTTCAGCAACTCCAATGCTCTGGAATGAAGGAGATGACAGAGAGTGGTGGACACTGCCCGGTCCATCACGGGTTCTGACCTCCCCACCATTGAAGGGATCTACAGGAGGTGTCACCATCTTCAAGGCCCCACATCGCCCTGGCCACTCTCTCATTTCACTCCTGCCATCTGGAAGAGGGTACAGGTAAACTATAACATCCAGGTTGAGGAACAGTTTCTTCTCAACAACCATCAGGCTGTTGAACACTACAAACTCCAACACTACGAGCTCCAAACTAGGGTTGCCAACTGTCCCGTATTAGCCGGGACATCCCATATTAGTTTGTCCCGTACGGGACCGCCCTTGTCCCGTATTAGTGGAGTTGCCAATTTCCTCACTCCCAAATAAGGGACAAAGGGTGACGTCACCGCCCCGCGCCCCACGTGACCTCACCCTGCCGCCGTTGGTGGAGTGGGAGCACGTGGCCGTTGGCTGCGTGAGGTCACGCAGTGATGTCACTTACATTCCCTCCTCATCCTTCTACACTCCAGCGAGTACAGGCCCAGTGCCGTCAAATGATCATCATACGTTAGCTCAATCTGTCGTGGTTACCGGTGTTCAAAATTAAGCAGATGACACGGAGAATTCTTCAAGAAGTTAAAAGCCTTTATTTGCAAACAACGGCTGAAACAATCAGGATGTCAACCATCTGACTGCCCACTTAGTACACCGGGCAGTCTATGTTTATAGGATTATTCCAAACCTTGTCTTCTTTACATTACCTCATACCCACACTCCTTTCTTCAGTCCTTCATTTCTTTGCAGTCACCCGTCTGTCCCGCCACCATTAAATCCCATTCAGTAATTTATCCTTATCTCAATGCTCACATCCCTTCATACTTCGCCTCCCTTATTTCCCTGCCAGTCCATCCCTCACATCCATTCATCACCCCAAGGCCTATGTCTTTCTTTATCTGCCACCATTATCTTCTATTCTGGTTCATATATTCTATTCTGGTTCTGCTCTCTCTCCACTTATCACTGCAACAATAAACTCCTCCCTGTCCACTGGCATCGTCCCGCCATCCCTCAAAATCGCTGCTGTCACCCCCATTCTGAAAAAACCTGGTCTCAACCCTGACACCCCAAACAACTTCAGACCAATCTCCAACCTACCCTTTCTGTCCAAAGTTTTGGAACGTGCTGTAGCTTCTCAACTCAAATACCACCTCTCTACCAATAACCTGTATGAAACTTTCCAATCCGGATTCCGCTCCAACCACTGTACTGAAACTGCGCTCCTCAAAATCACAAACGACCTTTTCCTCTCCTCCGACGCTGGCAACCTCAACATCCTCATCCTACTTGACCTCAGCGCCGCCTTTGACACCATAAATCATTCCATTCTCCTCACCCGACTTGAAACCTCCTTTAACATCACCGGCACAGCCCTATCCTGGTTCAAATCTTACCTCTTTGACAGGCACCAGTTCATCTCCATTAACAACTGTAAATCCCCCACCGCTCCCCTCCCCCAAGGTGTCCCCCAAGGCTCAGTCCTTGGCCCCCTCCTCTTCATCCTCTACCTGTTCCCCCTTGGTCAATTAATCCGCCGTCATGGTCTCAACTTCCACTGCTTCACCGATGATATCCAGCTCCTCATCTCCACCAAGTCAATCTCCACCACCACACACTCTACACTGACAAACTGCATCACTGAAATAAAATCTTGGCTTCAATCAAATTTCCTCAAACTCAACTGCAACAAATCTGAAATCATCATCATTGGTCCAAAAACGCTCACCAAATCCACCCAAAACTTCATCCTCAATATTGATGGTCTCCCAGTATCCACCTCCCCTCACATCCGGAATCTTGGAATCATCTTTGATCAAACCCTCTCCTTCGACAAACACATCAAACACATCACAAAGACAGCCTTCTTCCACCACAAAAACATTGCCCGTCTCCGTCCATCCCTCTCCTCCACAGCTGCAGAAACCCTCATCCACGCCTTCATCACCTCCCGTCTGGACTACTGCAACAGCCTCCTCTATGGCGCACCCTCAAAAATCATCAGTAAACTTCAATACATTCAAAACTCCGCTGCCCGTCTACTCACCCACTCCCCGATCCGTGACCATATCACCCCCGTCCTTTACAAACTCCACTGGCTCCCCATCCCCCAGAGAATCCAGTACAAAATCCTCCTCATGACCTACAAAGCCCTCCATAACCTGGCCCCATCCTACCTGACTGACCTCCTCCACAGGCACACTCCCACCTGCACCCTCCGCTCTGCTGCTGCCAATCTCCTGTCCCCCCCCATCCGGACCAAACTCAGATCCTGGGGGAACAGGGCTTTCTCCATCGCTGCTCCCACCCTCTGGAACTCACTACCCCAAACCGTCAGAGACTCCTCCTCACTCACCACATTCAAAACATCACTGAAGTCTCACCTGTTCAGCACTGCCTTCAACCACTGACCGTCACCTCACCTTCTGTCTCCTTTCTCTGTTCGTTTACTTATTTATCTATTTATTCACTTCTCTATGTTCTAGTAATCCCTGTAAAGCGTCTTTGAGTGTTTGAAAAGCGCTATATAAATGTAATGCGTTATTATTATTATTATTATATGTTTCTCCTCCTCGCTCCACCATTAATTATCCGCCTGAGCAGAGCAGTCACAGACACGTGTCAAGGGTAAGGAATGTGTAGAGCGCCTTAATTAATTACAGAGAGGCGCCTAATGCCTAAGTAGTTACAAACCTTAAACAACAATGTCTAATGTATAAAATAATATCGTATTATCTCCCATAAATCATCCCCAGGATCGTTCTTGTAAATTTCCTCTGGACTCTCCAACGCCAACACATCCCTCCTCAGATATGGTGCCCAAAACTGCACACAATGCTCCAAATGCGGTCAGACCAGTGCCTCAGTATTACATCAATGTTATATTCCCCCATAGAAAAATGTTGTGCCGACAAGCTTCCTTACTGTATAATCTATGTCCTCCTTATAGGGGCGGCACGGTGGCGCAGCGGTAGAGTTGCTGCCTTACAGCGAATGCAGCGCCGGAGACCCGGGTTCCATCCCGACTACGGCCGCCGTCTGTACGGAGTTTGTACGTTCTCCCTGTGACTGCGTGCATTTTCTCCGAGATCTTTGGTTTCCTCCCACACTCCAAAGACGTGCAGGTGTGTAGGTTCATTGGCTTGGTATAGATGTAAATTGTCCCTGGTGTGTGTAGGATAGTGTTAATGTGCGGGGATCGCTGGTTGGAGCGGGCTCGGTGGTGGAAGGGCCTGTTTCCGCGCTGTATCTCTCAACTATAGAAGAATTCCCACCACTCCAGCATCTTCTCCGAAAGCATTTGCTTTGCGGACATTAGCAGCTTCTCACTCCAGCGTCCCAACTAATTCCAAAATCAGGCAATCTAAATAATAATAATAATAATAAATGTTATCTGTCATATGTAGGTTGGCACAGGGTCAACGATACAATGAAATGTATTTGACAAGACAACGGGTCACCTCAGCAGTAATATTCCAAGGATAAATAAGATAAAAAATGACATTAGTAAGGTAAAAAGACAATATTAAAAATAATCAACATATATGATGTGAAATGTGTTTATGAGTTCAGAAGCCTGATGGCCTGATGGTAGAAACTGTTCTTAAGTCTGGTGGTACGTGCAGCCACACTCCTGTATCGTCTGCCTGGCGGTAACAAGGAGAACAGCCTGCGTGCTGGGTGGCTGTGGTCCTTGATGATGCTGCGTGCCTTCCGCAGGCACTGCCGGTAGAACATGTCCTGAATGGCCGGGAGACAGTTGCCAGTGTTGTGGTGTGCCGTCTTCACCACTCTCTGTAGTGATTTGTGGCTGTGGGCAGAACAGTTCCCGTACCAGACTGTAATGCAGCCCGTCAGCAGGCTCTCGATGGGTCATCTGTAGAAGTTTGTGAGAATGTTGGCGTTCATGCCAAACTTCATCACTCTTCTCAGGAAAAAGAGCCACTGGTGGGGCCTTCTTTGTTATTGTGTCCGTGTGCAGTGTCCAGGAAAGGTCCTCAGTGATGTGCACATCGAGGAACTTAAAGCTACTCACACTTTCAACCTCAGCATCACCGATGTGGATGACAGAGGCCAGTGAAAGGCAGTTCTGCCCACAAAAACATTGCAATTATGCCTCAGCAGTGCTTATGAGTCATGTTTCTATTACCTAACCAACTAGTATTTAATATGTCTTAAATAGCCCAATTTAATTTCCTTATATTTGTGTCCTAGTATTATATGACCTTTAAGCATTAATTAAGCTGCTTAGTGTCCATGTGCCATCAGGAAGTAATATTTAAAGAAATAAAGAATTATTTTCATAAATATGGTCTTTAAAGGCACAAGGAAATAGGAATAGTTGTCTAACCATGGAGTAATTTAAGGAACAGGTTTATAAAGTCACAAGAGAAATAGTATAGATACTGATGGTAGACACAAAATGCTGGAGTAACTCAGCGGGACAGGCAGCATGTCGGGAGAGAAGGAATGGGTGTAACATCTTGGGTGGAGACTCTTCTTCAGAGATTGTGAGAGATTTGTTCATAGGTCTGATAACATTGAGGAAGCTGTTCTTGAATCTGGTAGTGCGTGACTGATAACCTTTTCTAACTGTTTTACCCTCTGCCAGTTGGGGGAGAGGAGAGGAGAGAATGACCGGGGTGTGAGTGATCTTTGCTTTTCCAGCGGCGGTCGGTGCCAAGCATGAAAGGACTGTGAATGGGGCGAGGCTGGCTGGTGTGATGGACTGGGCTGCAAACACAACTCCCTGCCATTGCTTGTGGCTTGGAACTTGCCCAGTTGCCATGCCAAGCTGTGGTTTCATGCGGATAGGATGCTCTCCATGGTGCATCTGTAGAACCTGGTTGGATTCACCGGGACTTGCTGAATGTCCTAAACCTTCTGACCAAGTAGAGGCATAAGTGTGCTTTCTTGTGCGAAGCCTCTTGGTCGGAGAAGGACAAATTGTTGATGTTTATATCTAGGGGCTTGACGTCATTAACCACTTCAACACGCAGATACAGAGAGGATGAGAGGAGATCTTATCGAAACGTATAAGATTATTAAGGGGTTGGACACGTTAGAGGCAGGAAACATGTTCCCAATGTTGGGGGAGTCCAGAACAAGGGGCCACAATTTAAGAATAAGGGGTAGGCCATTTAGAATTGAGATGAGGAAAAACCTTTTCAGTCAGAGAGTTGTGAATCTGTGGAATTCTCTGCCTCAGAAGGCAGTGGAGGCCAATTCTCTGAATGCATTCAAGAGAGAGCTGGATAGAGTTCTTAAGGATAGTGGAGTCAGGGGGTATGGGGAGAAGGCAGGAACGGGGTACTGATTGAGAATGATCAGCCATGATCACATTGAATGGCGGTGCTGGCTCGAAGGGCCGAATGGCCTCCTCTTGCACCTATTGTCTATGAATGAATGAGTGAATTAATGAATGAGTTTATTGGCCAAATAAGTACACATACAAGGAATGTGTCTTGGTGCTCCGCTCGCAAGTAACAACACGAACATACAGTAAAACAATTAAGAATAAAGCATAAAACATTAAAACATTAAGAATGCAACATTACAGTTTTAACAAGTGAGTGAAATAAACCAGAGCAAAAAGAGACTACAGACTTTTGGTTATTGAGTGGAGCTACTACTCGCTGAAAATAGTGGGCTGGCTGAGGCTGCTTTGACAATCCGGAGTTTCCTTCCAGAGGGAAGTGCTTCATAGAAGGGTCTCAGCCCGAAACGTCACCCATTCCGTCTCTCCAGAGATGCTGCCTGTCCCGCTGAGTTTTGGTGTCTACCTTCGGGGAAAATAGTCCACCTGCTTCTTGAAGTCAATGACTATCTCCTAGGTCTTGCTAGCATTGAGGGAGAGGTTGGTATCTTGATAAATGTAACTAAGCTCTCTATCTCCTCCCCATCCCCCGTCTCATCATCGTTTGAGATCTGGTTCGAGATACGTTGGTGTCACCTGCAAACTTGCACATGAAGTTGGTGCAGAATTTGGCTGCATTCGGCCATAAGCTCATTGGGAGCACAGGAAGGGGCTGAAACCGCCTTGTTACGGGTGACAATTTTGACAAAGATCACAAAGGATGTTTAGTTGTCTCAGAAGTGTAAGAAAATAACTGCAGATGCTGGTACAAATCGAAGGTATTTATTCACAAAATGCTGGAGTAACTCAGCAGGTCGGGCAGCATCTCAGGAGAGAAGGAATGGGTGACGTTTCGGGTCATGGTCTAGGAATCAGGATATCGAGGATCCAGTACAGAGTTTAGTTGAGTTTAGAGATGCAGCATGGAAACAGGCCCTTCGGCCCAGCGAGTCCGTGCCGACCAGCGATATCCACACATTAACACTATCCTGCACACACACTAGGGACAATTTACATTTATACCAAGCCAATTAACCCACAAACCTGCACGTCTTTGGAGTATGGGAGGAAACGGGAGATCCCGGAGAAAACCCACGCGGTCACTGGGGGAATGTACAAACTCCGTGCAGACAGCACCCGTAGTCAGGATGGAACCCGGGTCTCTGGCGCTGTGAGGCAGCAACTCTACCGCTGGGTCACCCTAATGTTCTGGCAATAGTGTCTGCCTTTGAATCAACATCCAGGCAAGTGCACAATGAGTTAATTTAAATCTACAAAACGTGTGACTCTTGCCCTGCCTGGCCCTCCTGGCCAGGTCTGTAGTCCCACCATCTCTGACCATGATCTTTGGAACAGACGGAAGTTCTTTGCATTTTTGCTTAAAGCAAAGCATGAGGATGTGTGTTGACTCTTACACTTCCCAACGCATGAATCAGAGAGACAAAGAGTTTTCTGTAATGGGGTGGGGTAGTTGAAGCACGACTGAAGTTACCTGAATGAGAAACCCTAATTTCTGCCTCTTGAGGCACTTTCTGGTAAATGGGTGCAGCATCTGTGAGTTTCAGTGCGGGCGTGTTGTTCCACTGCCAACACGCAGGCACACACACGCGCACGCACGCACACGCACGCACGCACGCACGCACCACACACACACATATACCACACACACACGCGCGCACCACACACACACGTACACACACACACACAAATACACACCACACACACAGCAAACACACACCACACACACAACCACACACACGCACGCACACACACACACAACCACACGCACGCACGCACGCACACACACACGCCACACACACCCAAACACACACACCCTCACACACATGCTCACACACATGCTCACACAAGCACACCAACATGCTCAATCACACATGCACAATAACACACACATGCACTCACACATGCTCACAAACATACAGCATAGACACGATAAGATACAATAGAACTTATTTATCCCGAGGGAAATTGATCATTACGCATGTGCAGAATTAGGCCATTCAGCCCATCAAGTCTACTTCACCATTCAATCATGGCTGATCTATCTCTCCCTCCCAACCTGTTGAAAGACTAGAGCGACTTGGTTTGTATACACTGGAATTTAGAAGGATGAGAGGGGATCTTATCGAAACGTATAAGATTATTAAGGGGTTGGACACGTTAGAGGCAGGAAACATGTTCCCAATGTTGGGGGAGTCCAGAACCAGGGGCCACAGTTTAAGAATAAGGGGTAGGCCATTTAGAACAGAGATGAGGAAAAACCTTTTTAGTCAGAGAGTTGTGAATCTGTGGAATTCTCCGCCTCAGAGGGCAGTGGAGGCCAATTCTCTGAATACATTCAAGAGAGAGCTGGATAGAGCTCTTAAGGATGGCGGAGTCAGGGGGTATGGGGAGAAAGCAGGAACGGGGTACTGATTGAGAATGATCAGCCATGATCACATTGAATGGCGGTGCTGGCTCGAAGGGCCGAATGGCCTACTCCTGCACCTATTGTCTATTGTCTATTGTCTATAACCCCAATCTCCTGCCTTCTCCCCATAACCCCTGACACCCGCACTAATCAAGAATCTGCCAATCTCTGCCTTAAGAATATCCATTGACTTGGTTGCCACATCAATAGACAATAGACAATAGGTGCAGGAGTAGGCCATTCAGCCCTTCGAGCCAGCACCGCCATTCAATGCGATCATGGCTGATCACTCTCAATCAGTACCCCGTTCCTGCCTTCTCCCCATACCCCCTCACTCCGCTATCCTTAAGAGCTCTATCCAGCTCTCTCTTGAAAGCATCCAACGAACTGGCCTCCACTGCCTTCTGAGGCAGAGAATTCCACACCTTCACCACTCTCTGACTGAAAAAGTTCTTCCTCATCTCCGTTCTAAATGGCCTACCCCTTATTCTTAAACTGTGGCCCCTTGTTCTGGACTCCCCCAACATTGGGAACATGTTTCCTGCCTCTAATGTGTCCAATCCCCTAATTATCTTATATGTTTCAATAAGATCCCCCCTCATCCTTCTAAATTCCAGTGTATACAAGCCCAATCGCTCCAGCCTTTCAGCATACGACAGTCCCGCCATTCCGGGAATTAACCTAGTGAACCTACGCTGCACGCCCTCCATAGCAAGAATATCCTTCCTCAAATTTGTGGTAATGAATCTACAAACCTGTACGTCTTTAGGATGAGGGAGGAAACTGTAGCACCTGGAGGAAACTCACACGGTCACAGGTAGAACGTGAAAACTCCGTACAGACAGCATCCGAGGTCTGGATCGAACCTGGGTCCCTGAGGCAGTGAGTCAGCAGCTCTACCCGCTGCACCACCGTGACACTATCCTCTAGCCAAGAATATAAAGAAGGACAGTAAAAGCTTCTTTAAGTATGTTAAGTGTAAACGATTAGTAAAGACAAATGTGGCAGAAACAGGTGAAATTTGACAGAGACAGGTTGCGGCAGAAAGGGTGGTTGGAGTCTGGGACACCCTATGTGAGCGAATGTGGTGAAGGCAGTTGCTCACAGCATACAAGAGACACATGAACAAGCTCTTGGATTGTCAAGGTACAAGGGGCTACAGAGCAGGTGCTGGTAAAATGGGATTAGTGTAGATAGGTGCAAACTACAGAGCGGAGGTGCAGAACCTGGCGGACTGGTGCTCAGATAACAACCTGTCCCTAAACACCTCCAAGACCAAGGAGCTGATCATCAACTTTTGTAGATCACACAACGGGGAATACGCTCCGATCTTTACCAACGGGGACAGTGTGGAGAGAGTGTCTGGGCACTCACATTTCGGAGGATCTCACATGGTCCAATAACACTGCTGCGCTGGTCAAGAAGGCACAGCAACGACTGTTCTACCTGAGAACACTGAAAAAGTCTGGTCTGCCCCAACAGCCAGACCTTCTACCGCTGCACCATAGAGAGCATCCTAACACATGGCATCCCTGTGTGGTATCTCAGCTGCACGGAGGCAGAAAGGAGAGCTCTTCAGCGGGTAGTCCATAGAGCTCAGAAGACTATCGGAACACAGCTACCAGCCTTGGAGGGCATCTACAACACACGATGCCTCAGAAAAGCCACCAGCATTCACAAAGACTCTTCACACTCCTGCAATAGTCTGTTCGAACTTCTACCATCGGGCAGACGATACAAGGCCTTCTACGCCCGCACCTCCAGACTCAGGAACAGCTTCATCCCCAGGGCCATAGCTGCCATGAACCGGTCCTGCTGAGCCGGATGGTCACATCGCACAGCGAACCGGCACAGACCTACTTGCACTTTATACTGTCTTAAAACTGTTTCTAATTTTGTTTCATAAATTTATACTGATTAGCTAATTCATTTATTGCATCGTATGGAAGGTACATTCCCAATCTCGTTGTACCCCTGTACAATGACAATAAAGATATATTGTATTGTATTGTATTGTATGGCTAGCACAGAAATGGTAGGCCGAATGGCCTGTTGCTGTGCTGTACAGCTCCACTACACATAAACAAACATTTCTTTAAAGTTTGATCATTTAAAAAAAACAATATAGTGGGAAAAAAAGAAAAACAAAGTTGCTCCCCTTTGACATAACAATAAATCGAGAGTCAAAGAGCCATTCATCACGGAAATAAGACCTTCTGCCCATCGAGTCCGTGCTGTCAATGCCATTGCCACGTTCATTCCATTTTATTATTCCCACATTCCCAGCAATATTCCGTGGACTCTCCCAATCTCCTGCATCCTCCGGGCAAGTTACGGCAATCATTTTTTTTAGGACGTGGGAGGAAATCTAGAAGAAACCCAATCAGTCACAGCGAGAACATGCAAACTCCACACTGTCAGCTCTCAATGCCAAGACTTCATTTTTCCCCAGAATGGAAGTGCCAAATACTCAAGGACTATAAGACCATAAGACATAGGAGCAGAATTAGGCCATTCGGCCCATCAAGTCTACTCCGCCATTCAATCGTGGCTGATCTATTTTTTCCTCTCAACCCCATTCTCCTGCCTTCTCCCCACAACCTTACACTCCCGTACTAATCCAGAAGCTATCAATCTCCACTTTAAAAATAAATACCCAATGTCTTAACTGTATGGTGAGAGGGGCGAAGTTTAAAGGAGAGGCGTGGGGCAAGTTTGTTTTACACAGAGGGTGGTGGGTGCGTGGAACACGCTGCCAGGGTTGGTGGTGGGGGCAGATATGATAGTGGTGCTTAAAAGACCTTTGGACAGGCACATGATGCAGGGGATGGAGGGATATGGATAATAATAATAATAATAATAATAATAATAATACATTTTATTTGTCATATGTAGGTTGGCACAGGGTCAACGATACAATGAAATGTATTTGACAAGACAACGGGTCACCTCAGCAGTAATATTCCAAGGATAAATAAGAATTTGATTTAAAAAAAGACATTAGTACGGTAAAAAGACAATATTAAAAATAGGTCAAAAGACAATATTAAAAATAATCAACATGTATGATGTGAAATGTGTTTATGAGTTCAGAAGCCTGATGGCCTGATGGTAGAAACTGTTCTTAAGTCTGGTGGTACGGGCAGCCATACTCCTGTATCGTCTGCCTGGCGGTAACAAGGAGAACAGCCTGCGTGCTGGGTGGCTGTGGTCCTTGATGATGCTGCGTGCCTTCCGCAGGCACCGCCGGTAGAACATGTCCTGAATGGCCGGGAGACAGTTGCCAGTGATGTGCTGTGCCGTCTTCACCTCTCCCTGTAGTGATTTGTGGCTGTGGGCAGAACAGTCCCCGTACCAGACTGTAATGCAGCCCGTCAACAGGCTCTCGATGGGGCATCTGTAGAAGTTTGTGAGGATGCTGGCGTTCATGCCAAACTTCATCACGTGCAGGCAGATGAGAGTTGGTCTTGGCATCAAGTTTGGCACAGACATTGTGGGCCGAAGGGCCTGTTCCCATGTTGTAGTGGTCTATCCTCCATGTTCTATGAAACTGGTTGCTGGCACTGGCTCCACCAGCAGATTCATTACGATCCTTTCTATCAATTTGTTTTGCACAGGAGCCAGGACATGAAGCCTAAATGACGCACAATTGAGGGGAAGTTTCAGAGGCTGTTGTGACACTTGAACCAAGCTCTCTGACTCAACAGGAATTGAGACAGTGCTTCAGCCCAACAGGTATCCATTCCAAGAACCTGAGGCATTCTAAACAGTCAAATAATTAGTTTACCTTACGTCAAAGCTAGATGGTGCTTGTTAAGGCAGTGAACAAACAAATCAAAACAAAACAATAAAATTCTTACTTGGATCACATAACAGGTTTGTTAACACAGTGCTCAAAAAATTATATAAGAATCAAATTGGGGTTGGGAGGGAGAGATAGATCAGCCACGATTGAATGGCAGAGTAGACTTGATGGGCCGAATGGCCTAATTCTGCTCTTATTACTTATGACATTGGAATTTAGAAGGATGAGAGGAGATCTTATCGAAACGTACAAGATTATTAAGGGGTTGGACACGTTAGAGGCAGGAAACATGTTCCCAACGTTGGGGGAGTCCAGAACAAGGGGCCACAGTTTAAGAATAAGGGGTAGGCCATTTAGAACTGAGATGAGGAAAAACCTTTTCAGTCAGAGAGTTGTGAATCTGTGGAATTCTCTGCCTCAGAAGGCAGTGGAGACCAATTCTCTGAATGCATTCAAGAGAGAGCTAGATAGAGCTCTTAAGGATAGCGGAGTCAGGGGGTATGGGGAGAAGGCAGGAACGGGGTACTGATTGAGAATGATCAGCCATGATCACATTGAATGGCGGTGCTGGCTCGAAGGGCCGTATGGCCTCCTCCTGCACCTATTGTCTATTGTCTATTAAATCAGTAAAAGGGAAGTTCA
The DNA here is from genome assembly GCF_053455715.1 of Rhinoraja longicauda. Classification (NCBI taxonomy): domain Eukaryota; kingdom Metazoa; phylum Chordata; class Chondrichthyes; order Rajiformes; family Arhynchobatidae; genus Rhinoraja; species Rhinoraja longicauda. The sequence goes on from NC_135990.1 coordinate 1,855,439, forward strand.
GTCAATAAAAATCACCAATACAGTGCAAAATGGGCAGCACGGTGGTGCAGCGGGTAGAGCTGCTGCCTCACAGCGTCAGAGACCCAGGTTGGATCCTGAGCATGGGTGCTGATTGCGTAGAGTTTGTGCGTTCTCCCTGTGATGTGGAGAGGATGTTTCCACTGGTGGAGAGTCTAGGACCAGAGGTCACAGCCTCAGAATTAAAGGGCGTTCTTTTAGGAAGGAGATGAGGAGATATTTCTTTAGTCAGAGGGTGGTGAATCTGTGTCAATGGATATTTTAACGGCAGAGATAGATAGATTCTTGATTAGTACGGGTGTCAGAAGTTATGGGGAGAAGGTTATTGGGAGGGAGAGATAGATCAGCCACGATTGAATGGCAGAGTAGACTTGATGGGTTGAATGGCCTAATTCTGCTCTTATTACTTATGACCTTATGGAAGTCACAGTTCCCTAACATACAAGGCATGACTGGGTTATACCTGGAGTCTTTGCTATCTTATTATTGCAAGGTTGGGTTAGGCTTATCTGCTTAAGAAATGATCTCCTTAAGAAATGCTAAACTAAGTCCTGTGACGTCTGATCGCTGTGACTTGCATTTGTCACATCATTGTCTCTCAGAACCCTTGTAAACAAACTGTGCTGCACGTACTCCCGCTAAATGTTACCACGTCAACCCAACAAAGGAACAAGTTCAACTGCAATCGCCATCGCTGACCGGCTGGACGACGTTATCTTCTGATTACATTCACTTCCCATTGACAACAATGCAGTCAAATATGCAGGAGATGAGGACAAATTGTGCTCAAGTTCTCATGAGTGTGGACATTGTGAAACAGCCCCTCAAACTCTTGAGGAATGTATTGCCCAAAGATGGCCCACGAGAGGTATTTTATGCTTTGCACACAGAATGTATTGAATTACATGGAACATAGACCATAGAACAGTACTGGAACTGTGCAAAGATAAGGCCATACTGGGGAAAATGTTAACGCTGTTGTTAAAACTATTTTGTGTTATAAAAGCCCAAATACCTGCCCTGTGATGTATCTGGGGTCCATTAAAGATATTGTGAAGATAGAATAAGAAAATAACTGCAGATGCTGGTACAAATCGAAGGTATTTATTCACAAAATGCTGGAGTAACTCAGCAGGTCAGGCAGCATCTGGGGAGAGAAGGAATGGGTGACGTTTCGGGTCGAGACCCTTCTTCAGACTGATGTCAGGGGGGCGGGACAAAGGAAAGATATAGGTGGAGACAGGAAGATAGAGGGAGATCTGGGAAGGGGGAGGGGAAGAGAGGGACAGAGGAACTATCTAAAGTTGGAGAAGTCAATGTTCATACCACTGGGCTGCAAGCTGCCCAGGCGAAATATGAGGTGCTGTTCCTCCAATTTCCGGTGGGCCTCACTATGGCACTGGAGGAGGCCCATGACAGAAAGGTCAGACTGGGAGTGGGAGGGGGAGTTGAAGTGCTCGGCCACCGGGAGATCAGATTGGCCAACGCGGACCGAGCGCAGGTGTTGAGCGAAGCGATCGCCAAGCCTGCGTTCTGTCTCGCCGATGTAAATAAGCTAACATCTGGAACAGCGGATGCAATAGATGAGGTTGGAGGAGGTGCAAGTGAACCTCTGTCTCACCTGGAAAGACTGTTTGGGTCCTTGGATGGAGTTGAGGGGGGAGGTAAAGGGACAGGTGTTGCATCTCGTGCGGTTGCAGGGGAAAGTGCCCGGGGATGGGGTGGTTTGGGTAGGAAGGGACAAGTGGACCAGGGAGTTACGGAGGGAACGGTCTCTACGGAACGCAGAAAGGGGAGGGGATGGGAAGATATGGCCAGTGGTGGGGTCCCGTGAAGATAGAAGATACCTACCTGACTAAAGTTGTGCTTGCAGCAAGTAAGAAAGCCATTTCTAGGCATTGGCTTAATGAAAAAAGTCCAAAACAGTAACAGTGGCTAAAATTGTTCGAGACATCTTTACTATGGAGAAACTGACATATCTCTTGAGAGTCAAGGAGGATTCATTTGAGAAGAAATGGAAAAAATGGATCATTTATTTGAGCCATGACACCAACTAGATAAATGCCTAGCTAGATATTGGAAGATCGTTTATATAGAACTAGTGCAGAACGCACCATGGGAACTACACTCGCCCCCCTGCAGGACCTATACATCAGGAGGTGCAGATCCAGAGCAAGCAAGATTATGGGGGACCCCTGCCACCCCAGCAACGGACTGTTCCAGCTGCTACGGTCAGGCAAACGCCTCCGCTGTCATGCTGTGAAAACGGAGAGGATGAGACGGAGTTTCTTCCCACAGGCCATCAGGACTGTTAACTTTTATAACTCCAGGGACTAAATTTTGTCTTCTCTGTATTAACTTTATTAACTTTATTTATATGCTGTAACTGTAATTCTTTTTTTGCACTTTCATTTCACTGCACTGTATGTGTATGTGACAAATAAACTTGACTTGACTTGAGATGGTATGTTTGTGTGAATATTGAAATATCTCCAGATAACCAATCTTTGTTACTTTTTTATTTTTTATTTGGTAAGTGTCCCTGACTTTCTTAATCAATATTTGTTTTAAATTTATTTATTTTAATTTTATATATGTATATATATATATATATATATATATATATATATATTTTGAATTGTTGTTCTTATTTTATTTATGTTAATGGTGTTGTACTGTTCTGTGAAAAATCAATAAAGATTTAAGTGAGAAAATAGGACAGTGGAGCACAGGAAGAGGCACTCTAGACCAGAATGTCTGTACTGACAATAGACAATAGGTGCAGAAGGAGGCCATTCGGCCCTTCGAGCCAGGACCACCATTCAATGTGATCATGGCTGATCATTCTCAATCAGTACCCCGTTCCTGCCTTCTCCCCATACCCCCTGACTCCGCTATCCTTAAAGCATGAACTCAGGTTGCAGTTGCCATATAACAGGACCTGACACCGTAATTTAGTATCTTTATCAAATATACTTGGTGCCAATAACTTAAACATTGCAACAAACACTGAAATTAATTCCAAGAACTACAAAAAAATACTAACACAAAGTACTGTACTTAGGGGTAATATTGATGCAAAATGAGCAAATGAACCGATTTCTGAACATGGTGCTCTGATAATCTCTAAATCATCGGCCTGCACATGATCCATATCTCTTTATAATCCAACCGCCATGATCACAATGAATGGCGGTACTGGCTCGAAGGACCAAATGGCCTCCTCCTGCACCTATTTTCTATGTTTTTTTCTATATCCTGCCTATCCATGTGTCTATCCAAAAGCCTCTTCAACACCGCACCCATATCTGCCTTCATCGCCAGCCCTGGCAGTACAGGGCCCTAGTGAGACCGCACCTGGAGTACTGTGTGCAGTTGTACAGGGCCCTAGTGAGACCGCACCTGGAGTACTGTGTGCAGTTGTACAGGGCCCTAGTGAGACCGCACCTGGAGTACTGTGTGCAGTTTTGGTCTCCAAATTTGAGGAAGGATATTCTTGCTATTGAGGGCGTGCAGCGTAGGTTTACCAGGTTAATTCCCGGAATGGCTGGACTATCATATGTTGAAAGACTGGAGCGACTAGGCTTGTATACACTGGAATTTAGAAGGATGAGAGGAGATTTATATCGAAACGTATAAGATTATTAAGGGGTTGGACACGTTAGAGGCAGGAAACATGTTCCCAATGTTGGGGGAGTCCAGAACAAGGGGCCACAGTTTAAGAATAAGGGGTAGGCCATTTAGAACTGAGATGAGGAAAAACTTTTTCAGTCAGAGAGTTGTGAATCTGTGGAATTCTCTGCCTCAGAAGGCAGTGGAGGCCAATTCTCTGAATGCATTCAAGAGAGAGCTGGATAGAGCTCTTAAGGATAGCGGAGTCAGGGGGTATGGGGAGAAGGCAGGAACGGGGTACTGATTGAGAATGATCAGCCATGATCACATTGAATGGCGGTGCTGGCTCGAAGGGCCGAATGGCCTCCTCCTGCACCTATTGTCTATTGTCTATTCCAGGCACCACCACCTTCTGTGTCAAACACCTTGCTCTTCACACCTCCTTTAAACTTTGGCCCTCTCACCTTAAACACAGTGGCACAGTGGTAAAGTTGCTGCCTTGCAGCGCCAGAGAACCCGGTTTGATCCTGACCACAGGTGCTGTCGGTACAGAGTTTGCACGTTAGCCCTGTGACCGCGTGGGTTTTCTCCGGGTGCTCCGGTTTCCTCCCATATCCTAAAGACGTGCGGGTTTGTAGGCTTCTGTAAAAATTATCCCTGGTATGTAGGATGGAACCAGTGTGAACGAGCGATCAGCGTGGACTCGGTGGGCCAAAGGGCCTCTTTAAACGAGTCTCTCAACTAAACTAAACTAAATTAAGTTAAACTAAGATAAAGTAAAACTAATCTGAACTAAACTATGCCCTCTAATCTTTGACATTTTTTTCTCTGAGTTTCTAGTTGACAGACAGAAAGCAAAGAGTGGGGATAAATGGGTCCCTTTCAGAATGGCAGGCAGTGACTAGTGGGGTACCGCAAGGCTCGGTGCTGGGACCGCAGCTATTTACAATATACATTAATGACTTGGATGAAGGGATTAAAAGTACCATTAGCAAATCTGATTTTTTTAGATTTAGAAATACAGCGTGGTAACAGGCCCTTCGGCCCACCGAGTCCGTGCCGCCCAGCGATCCACGCACATTAACAGTATCCTACACACACTAGGGACAATTTTTACATTTACCCAGTCAATTAACCTACATACCTGTACGTCTTTGGAGTGTGGGAGGAAACCGAAGATCTCGGAGAAAACCCACGCAGGTCACGGGGAGAACGTACAAACTCCTTACAGACGGCGCCCGTAGTCAGGATCGAACCCGAGTCTCCGGCGCTGCATTCGCTGTAAGGCAGCAACTCTACCGCTGCGCCACCGTGACCGCCCCTTTGCAGATGATACAAAGCTGGGTGGTAGTGTGAACTGTGAGGAAGATGCTATGAGGTTGCAAGGTGACTTGGACAGGTTGTGTGAGTGGGCGGATGCATGGCAGATGCAGTTTAATGTGGATAAGTGTGAGGTTATTCAAGAGAGAGCTAGATAGAGCTCTTAAGGATAGTGGAGTCAGGGGGTGTGGGGAGAAGGCAGGAACAGGGTACTGATTGAGAATGATCAGCCATGATCACATTGAATGGTGGTGCTGGTTCGAAGGGCCGAATGGCCTACTCCAGCACCTATTGTCTATTGTCTATATAATCTAAGTTTGAAGACACACTGAATGTTTAGACTAGATGGTAGCCTCTGATCAATCTAACCCTAAGTTTAATGATACAGTGTGGAAACAGGCCCTTTGGCCCACCGAGTCCACGCCAACCTGCGATCACATGTACACTAGTTCTATCCGACGTAAAGTGGTGGGTGTATGGAACAAGCTGCCAGAGGAGGTAGTTGAGGCAGGGTCCATCGCAATATTTAAGAAACAGTTAGACAGGTACATGGATAGGACAGGTATGGAGGGATATGGACCAAACGCAGGCAGGTCGTACTTGTGTAGCTGGGACATGTTGGCTGGTGTGGGCAAGTTGGGCCGAAGGGCCTGTTTCCCCGTTGTATCAGTCTATGACTCTAGTGTGTATAGGGTAGTGTTAGTGTGCGGGGATCGCTGGTCGGCACGGACTCGGTGGGCCGAAGGGCCTGTTTCCACACTGTATGACTCTGCCTGCAACCAGACAAAGTGTCCTAGTATGTCACGTGAATGTTTCTAAAGGGCTGGTCAAAGATTAGGCCAAGTTGAGTTTATTGCCACATGCACAAGCACAGTGAGGTACAGGTGCAATAAAAATCTTTCTTGCACCACAGGCACATAGACTCAGACACACAGCACCTCACGGAATCAACTGCTCGTTAGTCGAGTGGTTAGTGTCCCTGCCTGTCAGGCAGGCGTCTGGGGTTCAATTCCCCGAAGGGGAGACAAATTGTAGGCTTTCAAATGAACAGAGCGACACAGTGTCGCAGCTGGTCGAGACAGGCAGCATCTCCGGATAGAAGGAATGGGCGACGTTTCGGGTCGAGACCCTTCTTCAGACTGAAGCTGGGAGAGGGAGTTACAAGGGAGAGATAAGGAAGTGTAAGAGATCAAAAGAGATGCAGATAAAGGTCACAGGGAGAATGCACATACTCCATACAGAAAGCACCCGTGGTCAGGATCGAACCCGGGTCTCAGTGAAGCAGCAACTTTACTGTCGTGCCACCGTGCTGCCCTATTTGTGGGATTATTTATCCCACCCGAGATGGCAGTGCCAGTGACAGGGGTGTCAGTGTGTGAAATGGAGCACAGGAGTCATTATCTCATCCCCTCCCTCCACACAAGGAGCAATTTTATAGAGGCCAATTAACGTACCAACCCGCACGTCTTTGGGAAGTGGATGGAAACGGGAAAACCTGGTGGAAACCCATGTGGTTACATACAAACTCCACACAGACAGCACCCGTAGTCAGGATCAAACTTACGTCTCCAAAAGTTAGGGTTGCCAACTGTCCCGTATTAGCCGGGACATCCCGTATTTTGGGCTAAATTGGTTTAGACAATAGACAATAGACAATAGGTGCAGGAGGAGGCCATTCAGCCCTTCGAGCCAGCACCGCCATTCAAAGTGATCATGGCTGATCATTCTAAATCAGTACCCCGTTCCTGCCTTCTCCCCATACCCCCTGACTCCACTATCCTTAAGAGCTCTATCTAGCTTTCGAATGCATTCAGAGAATTGGCCTCCACTGCCTTCTGAGGCAGAGAATTCCACAGATTCACAACTCTCTGACTGAAAAGGTTTTTCCTCATCTCAGTTCTAAATGGCCTACCCCTGATTCTTAAACTGTGGCCCCTTGTTCTGGACTCCCCCAACATTGGGAACATGTTTCCTGCCTCTAACGTGTCCAACCCCTTAATAATCTTCTTCAGGCTGAGTAGGGTTGCCAACTTCCTCACTCCCAAGGAAGGGACAAAGGGTGATGTCACCGCCCCGCGCCCCATGTGACCTCACCCAGCCAGCGGCTACGAGCTCCCGCTCCACCAATGGCAGCCGCCCGGGCCAGGAGCACGTGGCCGCTGGCTGGGTGAGGTCACGTGGGGCGCGGGACCTTTTTTGCATATCTTTCATTCATTTGTTCTTTATCTCTCTTCATCACCATCTATATCTCTCATTTCCCTGACTCTCAGCCTAAAGAAGGGTCTCGACCCGAAACGTCACCCATTCCTTCTCTCCAGAGATGCTGCCTGACCCGCTGAGTTACTCCAGCGTTTTGTGCCTGTCTTCAGGAACTGCAGATGATGGTTTGCCAAACGGTGGCGCAGCAGTAGAGTTGCTGCCTTACAGCGAATGCAGCGCCGGAGACCTGGGATCGATCCCGACTACGGGTGCTGCTACGGGAGTTTGTACGTTCTCCCCGTGACCTGCGTGGATTTTCTCCGAGATCTTAATGATAGCAGAGTCTGGGGGTATGGGGAGAGAGCAGGAACGGTACTGATCGTGAATAATCAGACATGATCACTGCGGTGCTGGCTCGAAGGGCCGAATGGCCTACTCCTGCACCTATTGTCTATTGTATATTGTCTATGGTCTATTATCTTCGGTTTCCTCCCACACTCCAAAGACGTACAGGTATGTAGGTTAATTGGCTTGGTAAATGTAAAAATTGTCCCTAGTGTGTGTAGGATAGTGTTAGTGTGCGGGGATCGCTGGGCGGCGCAGACTCGGTGGGCCGAAGGGCCTGTTTCTGCGCTGTATCTCTAAACTAAACTAAACGAAAAGAAAAGACACAAAGTTCTGGAGTAACTCAGTGGTCCAGGCAGCATCTCTGGAGAACATGGATGATATGGAAATAACAGAAACAAAGAGCAGCAAGATTCCAGCATCTGCAACTTAATATGTTTATCTCCACTGAGAAAAACTCCTCTGATCACCTTGAACCTCTAAGGGCGTCACGGTGGCGCAGCGGTAGAGTTGCTGCCTTGCAGTGCTTGCAGCGCCGGAGACCCGGGTTCGAACCCGACTACGGGCGCCGTCTGGACGGAGTTTGTACGTTCTCCCCATGACCACGTGGGTTTTCTGCGAGATCTTCGGTTTCCTCCCACACTTCAAAGACTCCAAAGGTTTGTAGGTTAATCGGATTGGTGTAAGTGTAACATGTCCCTAGTGTGTGCAGGACCGTGTCCATGTGCGGGGATCACTGGTCGGTGTGGACTCGGTGGGCCGAAGGGCCTGTTTCCCAAATGTGTCTCTAAACTAAATTGGTGAAAAGCTGACAGGATCACAAGAAATAGACAATAGACAATAGGTGCAGGAGTAGACCATTCGGCCCTTCGAGCCACCACCGCCATACACCGTGATCATGGCTGATCATCCACAATCAGTATCCCGTTCCTGCCTTCTACCCATATTCCTTGACTCCGCTATCATTAAGAACTCTATCTAGCTTTCTCTTGAAAGCATCCAGAGAATTGGCCTCCACTGCCGCCTGAGGCAGAGAATTCCACAGATTCACAACTCTCTGAGTGAAAAAGTTTTTCCTCATCTCCGTTCTAAATGGCCTACCCCTTATTCTTAAACTGTGGCCCCTGGTTCTGGACTCCCCCAACATTGGGAACATGTTTCCTGTCTCTAGCGTGTCCAATCCCTTAATAATCTTATATGTTTCGATAAGATCCCCTCTCATCCTTCTAAATTTACATTCCCCTCTGCAACTGGCTGGACTTTCTCTCCACACCTCTTCCAGAGCTCCTTCCCTCTGACCAGGGAGTCATTCCTTTGGGACTTCAACTAAGAAAAGGTTGTTCTGAAAGGCAGGAGTGGCACGTCTGAAGAGGCACATTCCTTTTTCCATTGTCTTTGGCTATTATTTATCTTATAATATATTTTCTTTGGCTGTTTATCTAAATCTTCCTAAAGGTAAATATGATTCCCAATGCAAAAGCCACTGTAATATGGTATGTTCTATCCTCATTGTATTTCTGAATTATTAATGCTGTAGGGACATAGGGATTGGTTGGATGGTCGAACCCTCGGATTGGCTAGCGAGGTCACGAGGTGGGTTAGCGCGGTAGATTCGTCAGTCTAGCGTTGGAACCCTTTTAGGTAAGACGTTAGGTAGTAGTCTAGAGCTTTGAGTGTTGCGAATTGTCATGGGGTTTTTAGAGCTGTATAATAAACTTTGACTGCAGCATCCATCGCTATCGGACTCACAACATTGGTGACCCCGACGTGATCCGAAGATCACAGGAGCATGTTGCAGGTAGGAGCGAACAGTGGGCAGCAGAGCGCGAGCGGCGTTAACCTACCCCCGTTCTGGGCCCATCAGCCGCAACTGTGGTTCATGCAGGCAGAGGCCCAGTTCCACCTCAAGAAGGTGGAGGAAGACCTGGAGAAGTTCCACCTGCTGGTAAGCTGCCTACAGCCCGAGGTGGCCGCGCGGGTGGGACAGTACTTGACCAACCCTCCCCAAACCGAGAAGTTCGAGGGGCTCAAGAGGCTCCTGCTGAGGACTTTTGGCTGTAGCCAGAACCAGCGGGCCCTGAAGCTTTTACATTTACCGGAGCTGGGGGATCGGCTGCCGTCGGTTTTGATGACGGAGATGCTGACCTTGATTGGCGACCATCAGCCGTGTATGATGTTTGAAGCGGCATTCCGGGAGAAATTGCCCCGGGACGTCAGGTTAGTGTTGGCGGACGTCTCTTTTGAAGACCCGGTAGCGTTCGCAGACAAAGCCGACGCGCTTGTCACGGAGGCCTCCACTCGGGACGACTCAGTAAATCGGGTTTCGAGGCCCAGCAGCAGCCGGCCGCGCGGCCAAGATGGCAGCGCATCGGCCGCCATTTGGCAGTCAGCCCGCCAAGACGGGGCTGCAGCACCCGCCATTTGGCAGCGGGCCCGAGCAACAGAGTCGCACAGGCGTGGCTGGTGTTTTTTTCATAAGCGGTGGGGCAGTGAAGCCCGAAGTTGCAGGGCCCCTTGTTCGTTTCCGGGAAATGCCTCGGCCGATCGAATGTAGAGGCAGTTTTGATCGGCCGCAACCGCCACCTCTACGCCACAGATCAAGGTACCGGCACCGTCTTTTTGGTCGATACGGGAGCGGTTGTTAGCATCGTGCCTCCCTACGGCTGCGAAGTGCGAGCAGGTGGGAAGGGTCCATCCCTCATTGCGGTCAACGGCAGTCCCATCCGCACCTACGGCAAGAGGGCCATGTCCCTGTCCTTCGGGTCCGGGACCTACCGTTGGGATTTCATCGTTGCGGACGTGGGCCAGGCCATTCTGGGTGCGGACTTCCTCTGGGCTTTTTCGTTGGTTGCAGACGTCCACGGGAAGGGCCTAGAAACATAGAAACATAGAAAATAGGTGCAGGAGTAGGCCATTCGGCCCTTCGAGCCTGCACCGCCATTCAATATGATCATGGCTGATCATCCAGCTCAGTAGCCTGTACCTGCCTTCTCTCCATACCCCCTGATCCCTTTAGCAAAAAGGGCCACATCTAACTCCCTCTTAAATATAGCCAATGAACTGGCCTCAACTACCTTCTGTGGCAGAGAATTCCACAGACTCACCACTCTGTGTGAAGAAATGTTTTCTCATCTCGGTCCTAAAAGACTTCCCCCTTATCCTTAAGCTGTGACCCCTGGTTCTGGACTCCCCCAACATCGGGAACAATCTTCCCGCATCTAGCCTCTCCAACCCCTTAAGAATTTTATATGTTTCTATAAGATCCCCCCTCAGTCTTCTAAATTCCAGCGAGTACAAGCCCAGTCTATCCAGTCTTTCCTCATATGAAAGTCCCGCCATCCCAGGGATCAATCTGGTGAACCTTCTCTGTACTCCCTCTAAGGCAAGAATGTCTTTCCTCAGGTTAGGAGACCAAAACTGCACACAATACTCCAGGTGCGGTCTCACCAAGGCCCTGTACAACTGCAGCAGAACCTCCCTGCTCCTAAACTCAAATCCTCTTGCTATGAATGCCAACATACCATTCGCTTTCTTCACTGCCTGCTGCACCTGCATGCTTGCTTTCAATGACTGGTGCACCATGACACCCAGGTCACGTTGCATCTCCCCTTCTCCCAATCGGTCACCATTCAGGTAATACTCTGCTTTCCTGTTCTTGCCGCCAAAGTGGATAACCTCACATTTATCCACATTATATTGCATCTGCCATGCATTTGCCCACTCGCCTAATCTATCCAAGTCACTCTGCAGCCTCCTAGCATCCTCCTCGCAGCTAACACTGCCACCCAGCTTCGTGTCATCCGCAAACTTAGAGATGTTGCATTCAATTCCCTCGTCCAAATCATTAATATACACTGTAAATAACTGGGGTCCCAGCACTGAGCTTTGCGGTACCCCACTAGTCACTGCCTGCCATTCCGAAAAGGACCCGTTTATTCCTACTCTTTGCTTCCTATCCGCCAACCAATTTTCTATTCACCTCAACACTGAACCCTCAATACCGTGTGCCTACAACCCTCGGCTAGCAGTATGGAGCCTGCTACTCCTGGTGCTCCTCCACCTGCCACCCCACCCTGCCCGTCGATCCAGGCCATCACCACGGCCCCAGGCCAGTTCGCTGCGGTCCTCGCCGACTTCCCGCAGCTCCTCGTTCAGCGTTTCGATGCACCTTCCGATAAGCACGGTGTCGTCCATTTCATCCCTACCGAGGGGCCGCCTGTATTCGCCCGGGCGCGGCGCCTACCCCCCGACAAGCTGGCCATGGCTAGGGAGGAGTTCCTCAATTTGGAACGACTGGGGATTGTTCAACCGTCAAATAGTCCGTGGGCCTCCCCCTTGCATATGGTCTCTAAAGCATCTGGGGGGTGGAGACCATGTGGGGATTATCGGCGTCTTAACGCTGCCACCCGGCCTGACCGCTATCCGATCCCTCACATACAGGACTTCTCAGCCAGGCTCGAGGGGGCTCCAGTTTTTTCAAAAACCGATTTGGTGCGGGGATATCATCAGATCCCTGTCCACCCACCGGACATTCCCAAGACGGCTACGATTACTCCGTTTGGTTTATTTGAGTGGTTGCGCATGCCGTTCGGTCTCAAAAACGCGGCTCAGGCATTCCAACGTCTTATGGACCATGTGGTCGCGGGTTGTCTTTTGTATTTATTTATCTTGATGACATCCTGGTCGCTAGTCGTTCTGTCCCAGAGCACCTGGTCCACCTTCGCACGGTGTTCCAGAGGCTGCAAGACCACGGTCTGATCCTCCACCTGTCCAAATGCCTATTCGGCCTGTCCGCGGTGGATTTCCTGGGTCACCCGGTCACATCGGCCGGGGCCACTCCTTTGCCCGCTAAGGTGGACGCCGTCCGAACCTTTCCCCACCCTACCACCATCAAGGGCTTGCAGGAATTCGTGGGCATGATGAATTTTTATCACCGGTTTGTGCCGGCGGCAGCTCGGATCATGCGCCCCCTTTTTCAATGCCTCGCGGGTAACCCCGCTGAGTTGGTTTGGTCCGCAGCTGCAGAGGCGGCTTTTGCCGCGGTTAAACAGGCCCTTGCCAACGCCACCATGCTCGTACACCCCCGTTCCTCTGCCCCCACGGCTCTGACGGTGGATGCCTCAGACGTGGCGGTGGGTGGGGTTTTGGAGCAGCAGGTCAATGGTCACTGGGAGCCTCTGGCATTTTTCAGCCAGCAGCTCGCAAAACCTGAGCTGAAATACAGTGCCTTTGACAGGGAGCTCCTGGCCCTCTATTTAGCGGTTCGCCATTTCCGATATTTTTTGGAGGGCCGCTCTTTTGTTGCCTACACGGATCACAAACCCCTGACGTTTGCTTTTTCTAAGGTTTCTGATCCGTGGTCGGCCCGCCAGCAACGGCACCTCACCCTCATTTCTGAGTTCACCACCGATGTTCGCCACATCGCGGGTAAGCTTAACGCCGTGGCTGACGCCCTGACCCGGCCGGCCACTTCCTCTGTTGCTGCGGTGGGGGGCGAGGTGGATTTCCAGGAGCTAGCGGAGGCTCAGCGCCTGGAAGGAACTGCCTCAGCGTACGCCTCCGCAGCCTCGGGGTTGCGGTTGGAACAGGTGGCGTGTGGCCCCACAGGTACCACACTTTGGTGCGACGTTTCCCTTCCCCACCCTCGCCCGGTGGTGCCGACCGCCCTGCGGCGTAAGGTTTTTGAGGCCATTCATGGCCTGGCACACCCGCCCATCCGGGCGACCTCGGCTATGGTGGCCGCCCGATTTATCTGGCACGGCCTGCGGAAGCAGGTGGCCGCCTGGACCCGCGCCTGCGTCCCGTGCCAGACCTCTAAGGTCCACCGCCACGTCCAGCCCCCGTACCAGACTTTTGTGGTTCCCCCTGTCCGTTTTTACCACATCCACGTGGATTTGGTTGGTCCATTGCCCTACTCTAGGGGCTACACTCATCTACTAACGGTGGTCGACCGTTTTACTCGTTGGCCGGAGGCTCTCCTGTTGTCAGACACCTCGGAGGCCTCCTGTGCACGGGCCCTGGCGTTACATTGGGTTGCCCGTTTCGGCGTCCCGGCTATCATCACTACCGACCGGGGCGCCCAATTCACCTCGTCCCTGTGGGTCGCGCTTGCGCAGCTGTATGGGTCCCGCTTGCAGCGGACCACCGCCTACCATCCCCAAGCTAACGGGATGGTAGAGCGTTTCCATCGACAGCTGAAGGCGTCCCTCTGTGCCCGCCTGACCGGCCCTGACTGGGCCGACCAGCTGCCCTGGGTCCTCCTTGGCATTCGCACGGACTCTAAGGCTGATCTGGGTACCTCCTCGGCGGAACTTGTCTACGGATCGCCCCTGCGTGTTCCGGGTGACATTATTCCCTTGTCCTCCCCCTTGCCGTCATCCGTCCCGTCGGTTTTGGCTTCTGTCCGGGCGCGGGTAGGTTCCCTGGCCCCAGTCCCAGCCTCCAGTCACGGAAGTACAGCAGTGCACGTGCCGGCGGACTTTTCCTCCGGCGGGATTCCCACCGCCCCCCTCTACAGCCGGTCTACCAGGGCCCGTTCCAGGTGCTGAAAAGGGGGACGGTTACCTTCACGTTACAGGTGGGAACCCGTCAGGAGCTCGTTTCGGTCTCCCGGCAAAAACCGGCCCACTTGGACCAGGACCGTCCCGTGCTGGTGGCCCAACCTCCTTGCCGGGGTAGACCTCCGGCCGACCCACCTGATTCACCAACTACGTCTCTTCCCTCCTCCCTCGTGCCTCCACCGCCCTCGGTTGGGTTCACTCTGCCTTTTCTAGCTACACCTCCATCGCCTACATCTGCGGGCTCCACCTTCCCTCCCCCTCCAAAGGAGCCCCCATCGTCTCCTTCGGCGGGGTCCTTCCCGCCTCCTGCCACGCTGGCAGTACCGGCCTCCCCTCTTCGTACGCGTTCGGGTCGGGCGGTCCGGGTGCCCGTGCGGTATGGTATCGAGGGTTCTGGGGGGGGGGGGGGGGGGGTCATGTAGGGACATAGGGATTGGTTGGATGGTCGAACCCTCGGATTGGCTAGCGAGGTCACGAGGTGGGTTAGCGCGGTAGATTCGAGTAGTCTAGCGTTGGAACCCTTTTAGGTAAGACGTTAGGTAGTAGTCTAGAGCTTGGAGTGTTGCGAATTGTCACGGGGTTTTTAGAGCTGTTTAATAAACTTTGACTGCAGCATCCATCGCTATCGGACTCACTACAATGCTTACATTATCCATCTTCATTGCCCCATATGTCTCTTCCCCTAGTCCAGTTTAGATTTTTAGATTTAGAGATACAGCGCGGAAACAGGCCCTTCGGCCCACCGAGTCCGCGCCGCCCAGCGATCCCCGCACATTAACACTATCCTACACACACTAGGGACAATTTTTACATTTTCCGAGTCAATTAACCTACATACCTGTACATCTTTGGAGTGTGGGAGGAAACCGAAGATCTCGGAGAAAACCCACGCAGGTCTCGGGGAGAACGTACAAACTCCGTACAGACGGCGCCCGTAGTCAGGATCGAACCTGAGTCTCAGGCGCTGCATTCGCTGTAAGGCAGCAACTCTACCGCTGTGCCACCGTGCTACCCCTTTTAGTTGCCCCATATGTCTCTTCCCCTAGTCCAGTTTAGTTTAGGGATGCAGTGAAAACAGGCCCTTCAGCCCATCGAGTCTGCGCTGACCAACGATCACACATACACATATCCTACACACTCGGGACAATCTATGGAAACCAATGAACCTGCAAACCCGCATGTCTTTGGAATGAAAATGCAGATGGGTTAGTTAGTAAGTTTGCAGACAGTGAGGTAGGATGTCAAAGTCCATAGTTCCCTGAAAATAGCAACGACAGTGGAAAAAGTGGTGAAAGAAAGTGCATGGTTTGCAGGTTAAAGTGGCTTCCATAAAATGTCACTGGTGTACAGGTGAGAACTAGTGTACAGGTGATCGCTGGTCAGCGTGGACTCAGTGGGTCAAAGGGCTTGTTCCCAAGGTGTATCATTAAACTGAATTAAGGCACGTTCTCCAGCTACGGTGCCTGACCCACTGAGTTACTCCAGCACTTGGTGTCATTAAAACAGCACTTGCAAGAATGCTGTAGCATTCTTCTGTACTATTGTCATGCTCAGAATGCAATTCTCACTAAACAGCCCAGTGGGAGAAAAATTACCTGGATCAAAAAGACAGGGGCTAAGCCAATGGTTAAGAAACTGTTAGACACGTTTGGAGGGATATGGACCAAACGCAGGCAGGTGGGACTAGTGTAGCTGGGACATGTTGGCCGGTGTGGGCAAGTTGGGCCGACGAGCCTGTTTCCACACTGTATCACTCTATGACTCTATATTAAGGGAAGAATATATTTTTGTCGGGTTAGTTGGCAGACTTCAAATGATCTCCTAAACAGTCAAACAATCTTTAAAACTTTTATCTGCTTCTGAAAGTTTGTGCCGAAAACTTTTTTAAACTTTGGAGCAGAAGTAAAAGTCGCCAAAATATGAGCATTCAAACCCCTTTTGCACTTTGCATCAATTTTTTGTTCCTATCTATTGTTTGAGAATGCAAATATAGTAACAAGTGTTATTTTTGTGTGCCAATATGTAGATAGATGGTGGTTTGCAAAGGGTGTGGGACAACACACACCCTAAAGATTTATGTGTGGATAATGAATTTCCGGTTTGACAACATATCTCTGAACCTTGGATTCATTGTTTTATCCAGCGCCTTGAAAATAGATATAGGTTGCCAATGTGTATTCATTGTAGTAAACGGGTTATAAAAGTGTGCAAATTTTATTCCTTTGTGCTATTTTTTAAATTAAATAACGCAAATGAACATAACTTTCCAGTGAAGGAAGGGATGCATGTATGCAAAACAAAGGCCAGAACATTAAACATTGCAATGCTAAGGTGTCAGAAGGCACAACGTGACCACAGGTATGCGAGAATAAACGTCATTAGAAATTTAATACCCACCATCTGATAATGAAACAAATCCTAGTGTTGTTGAATAAATACAATAAGGGGAAGGAACTAAAATCAGATGAACAAGCGTCAAGAACAGCACCTGCATTTACTGAGGTATCTCATTCTTTTGTCGCTAACATAATTTGTGGCAAAATTAACCAATTTATTCAGTGCCTCTTAATTTAGAGTCAAACATGTAATTTATGTGAGTGTTGCTTCCATTTTCAGTTATGAACCTGTTTATTTTTTTCTGTTAAGACAACTATTTGCAGGAATTGCTTGCCTGGGTTGACTAAAATATGATGCATAAAATATTTTAAATGAAAACAGAAAATTGCCTGAAAAACTTGGCAAATCAGGCAGCATCTACGGAAAGATAAGAACTGTTCATATTTCTGTTCGAAGACGCTTCTTGCTTGCTAAATCTTTCATTTATTTTAATCGGCAGTCATTATTTATAATTGAAACACAATGTGTAAAATTAGCATTGAGCACTTATTAATTTAACAGACTTATGCTGTGTTCTCATTTTTAAGTTGCATTGTGCAGGAAAGGGCAAGGGTTGTCAAGTCAGTTGCTGGTGTTTCATGTAAAATAATCGTGAGGTGAAGGTAAGGAGCAAAACTGAAAATAGTGGAAAAACTCACCAGGTCAATCTGCATCTGCGGAAAGAAAAGCAGTCAGCTTTCCAAGTCCTGTAAGATTGACTGCTTCGCTCTCCACAGATGCTCCCTGACTTGTTTGATTGAGTTAT
Organism: Rhinoraja longicauda; assembly: GCF_053455715.1. Taxonomy (NCBI): domain Eukaryota; kingdom Metazoa; phylum Chordata; class Chondrichthyes; order Rajiformes; family Arhynchobatidae; genus Rhinoraja; species Rhinoraja longicauda. The sequence goes on from NC_135990.1 coordinate 1,872,635, forward strand.
TTTCCCGAGCATTTTCTGTTTTAGCTTCGTATTTCCTGAATCTGAATTTTACTTAGATTTTTAGCTAAACGTGAAGGTGTGGATTGATAATCAGATTTAGCCTATCGGAGTTGATGCTTTGGTTAATATCAATACTGAATAATTAGTTGTGTCTGTGACCAAGCCTTCATATAATTAGTTGTCCTGACTGTAAGGGAAATGTCCTGGTCAATGTACAAAGGTTTCGAACCAAGATTTAAGGTGAAGGGGAAAAGTTTTAATAGGAAACATAGAAAATAGGTGCAGGAGGAGGCCATTTGGCCCTTCATTGTGATCATGGCTGCTCATCCACAATCAGTACCCGTACCTGCCTTCCCCCCATATCCCTTGATTCCACTAGCCCCTAGAGCTCTATCTAGTTTTCTATGGTTTTCTCCGAGATCTTCGGTTTCCTCCCACACTCCAAAGACGTACAGGTATGTAGGTTAATTGGCTGGGTAAATGTAAAAATTGTCCCTAGTGGGTGTAGGATAGTGTTAATGTGCGGGGATCACTGGGCGGCACGGACTTGGTGGGCCGAAAAGGCCTGTTTCCGGCTGTATATATATGATATGATATGATATGATAACTCTCTTTTAAATTCATCCAGTGAATTGTCCTCCACTGCCTTCTGTGGCAGAGAATTCCACAAATTCACAACTCTGGGTCAAAAGGTTTTTTTGCACCTCAGTTTTAAATGGCCTCCCCTTTATTCTTGTGTAGGGAAATAACTGCAGATGCTGGTACAAATCGATGGTATCACAAAAAGCTGGAGTAACTCAGCGGGTCAGGCAGCATCTCAGGAGAGAAGGAATGGGTGACGTTTCCCAATCACTCTCTCCTGAGATGCTGCCTGACCCGCTGAGTTACTCCAGCTTTTTGTGATACCTCCCCTTTATTCATAGACTGTGGCCCCTAGTTCTGGACTCCCTCCCCCAACATTGGGAACATTTACCAACATTGGGATCAGTCTGAAGAAGGGTCTCGACCCGAAACGTCACCCATTCCTTCTCTCCCGAGATGCTGCCTGACCTGCTGAGTTACTCCAGCATTTTGTGAATAAAAACCTTCGATTTGTACCAGCATCTGCAGTTATCTTCTTATATTGGGAACATTTTTCCTGCACCTAGCTTGTCCAGTCCTTTTATAATTTTATACGTCACTATGAGATCCTCTCTGAAGGGTAGCTATTAATTTCAGTTTTCTATGTTAGAGGTCTCCTTTGTGAAATTCTGTTACTAATTAGCCTGACAATTAAGGAGTGTCATGTAAATCACAGGCCCGCTCTGCCATGAAAAGCACTTGTGTAAACTGAGAGGCTGAGTACATTTGCTCATCGTCTGAGAATGGGTTTGGTTTCTTGTTCTGATTACTGCATCAGAGGTTATATAAATAAACAACGCTGGAATAATCAGACTAATTGAAGCTGGGATTAACAATTGGCACTGCAATAAGTTTGGAACACTGGCTCGCTGTAAAGACACAGCTTCATCGACTGCCCGAGCACTTGCCCAGAGTAGGGGAATCGAGGACCAGAGGACATAGGTTCAAGGTAACTTTTTCACACAAAGGGTGGTAGGTGTATGGAACAAGCTGCCAGAGGAGGTAGTTGAGGCTGGGACTATCCCAGCGTTTAAGAAACAGTTGGACAGGTACATGTATAGGACAGGTTTGGAGGGATATGGACCAAATGCAGGCAGGTGGGACTGGTATACTTGTGACATGTTGGCCAGTGTGGGCAAGTTGGGCCGAAAGGCCTGTTTCAATGCTGTATCACTCAATGACTCTATGACCCTCCCTACACCTCTTCACCTCCCCCGAACACCCCATAACCCCGAAGATAGGCACAAGTAAATGGATAGAAATAGAAAAAGACACACACAAAAAATGTATAGAAACAGAAAAAGATACATTGAAAAAGTGTTTTGTTGCGTGCTATCCAGTTAGCGGAAAGACTATACACGATTACAATCAAGCCGTCCACAGTGTACAGATACAGGATGAAGGGAATAACGCTTAGTGCAAGGTAAAGTCTGATTAAAGATAGTACAAGGGTCTCCAATGAGGAAGATAGTAGGTCAGGACTGCTCTCCAGTTGGTGATAGGATGGTTCAGTTGCCTAATAACAGCTGGGAATTTAGAAGGATGAAAGGGGATCTTATCGAAACATATAAAATTATTAAGGGGTTGGACACGTTAGAGGCAGGAACCATGTTCCCAATGTTGGGGGAGTCCAGAACAAGGGGCCAGTTTAAGAATAAGGGGTAGGCCATTTAGAACGGAGATGAGGAAAAACTTTTTCAGTCAGAGAGTTGTGAATCTGTGGAATTCTCTGCCTCAGAAGGCAGTGGAGGCCAATTCTCTGAATGCATTCAATAGAGAGCTAGATAGAGCTCTTAAGGATAGGGGAGTCAGGGGGTATGGGGAGAAGGCAGGAATGGGGTACTGATTGAGAATGATCAGCCATGATCACATTGAATGGCGGTGCTGGCTCGAAGGGATGAATGGCCTCCTCCTGCACCTTTTGTCTATTGTCTAGTGTCTATTGTCCAAGAAACTGTCCCTGAATCTGGAGGTGTACAGTGAAAACCATAATCAAGAATAATAATAATAAACGATACTAAATTAAAGGTGACAATAATGTGACATGTGCAATAATAAACTAAACTAAACTAAACTAAAGTAAACATGGAGGCCATGTCACTGAATATATCCCATCCAAAGTCAATGTAGGAAGGAACTGCGGATGCTGGTTTAAACTGGTATAGACTCTAAATGTTGAGGTAACTCAGCGGGTCAGAGAGCATCGCTGCAGAACAGTGGCGTAGCGGTAGAGTTGCTGCCTTACAGCGCTTGCAGCATCGGAAACCCATGTTCGATCCCGACTACGGGTGCTGTCTGTACGGAGTTTGTACGTTCTCCCCGTGACCATGTGGGTTTTCTCTGAGATCTTCGGTTTCCTTCCACACTCCAAAGACGTGCAGGTATGTAGGTTAATTGGCTTGGTAAATGTAAAAATTGTCCGTAGTGCGTGTAGGATATGCTAATGTGCGGGGATCGCTGGTCGGCACGGACCCAGTGGGCCGAAGGGCCTGTTTCCGCGCTGTATCTCTAAGCTAAACTAAACTAAAAGGAATAGGTGACGTTTCGGGTCGAGACCCTTCTTCAGACAAAGTCAGACTGAATTCTTGACCCGAAAGGCATCAAATGTTCTGGGTGGAGAGCAAGAATGTAACATTGAGATAAAGGATCAGAGAGGCTCCAAGGGTTTGATGGTTTCTCCATCACATTCTTCACATGTGGGCACATTCTTCCCCCGCATGAAGGTCCCACTGGAGACATGGAACATAGACCATAACCCTCGAACAGTACAGCACAGGAACAAGCACTTCCGCCCACAATGTGTAGGAACGAACTGCAGACGTGGGTTTAAATCAAATATAGACACAAGATGCTTGGAGTAACCAAGCCAATTAACCTTCAAACCTGTACGTCTTTGAAGTGTGGGAGGAAACCGAAGATCTTGGAGATTTTGGAGAAATCCCTCGCAGGTCACGGGGAGAACGTACAAACTCCGTACAGACAGCACCCGGAGTTGGGATGGAACCCGGGTCTCTGGCGCTGTGAGGCAGCAACTCTACCGCTGTGCCACCCAGACTCAGGCAGAGATAAACATTGATATTCCAATTTGAATACCTACTCTACTAGTTGCATCTGACGTCCAAGGGAATGTAGCCAAATTCCAGAGATCTTTCACCGCAATGATGATGCATTTCTGGTGATAACCTTGTACAGTTTGCTCTTTAAGTGTTATAGCCATAAACAAAGCATTTCCAGAAACAGATTGATGTGATCAACATCAGACGTTGCGTAAACACAACTTATTACCCAGTGGTAGAAATATTGATTTCTCAAACTTCGTAACCCTTGCCCTCCCTCACTTTCCATTCCACCTTGGTCGTCCAACTAGTTTCACTGTTTGAAACCACTCATTATATCCACGGCCAACAATGGACCATTGTGGGCTCCACCTTTCCTTGAACATCTGGCTGACTTTGATTTGTTCTTTTCATACCTTTCATTCAATAGACAATAGACAATAGGTGCAGGAGGAGGCCATTCGGCCCTTCGAGCCAGCACTACCATTCAATGTGATCATGGCTGATCATTTACAATCAGTACCCCGTTCCTGCCTTCTCCCTATACCCCCTGACTCCACTATCATTAAGAGCTCTATCTAACTCTCTCTTGAAAGCATCCAGAGAATTGGCCTCCACTGCCTTCTGAGACAGAGAATTCCACAGATTCACAACTCTCTGAGTGAAAAAGTTTTTCCTCAGCTCCGTTCTAAATGGCCGACCCCTTATTCTTAAACCGTGGCCCAGGTTCTGGACTCCCCCAACATTGGGAACATGTTTCCTGCCGCTAGTGTACCTTTTGTCATTTGTTCTTTGTGCGTTTTCATGTCTCTACTTTCCCTCTCCCCTGACTCTCGGTCTGAAGAAGGGTCTTGATCGGAATCGTCACCCATTCCTTCTCTCCAGAAATGCCGCCTGACCCGCTGAGTTACTCCAGTTTTGTGTCCACCATTTCTCAACCAGGTGCCTGGTGCCAGAGGATTACTGCCCTGACTGTGACAAATTTTGCCATTGTTGCTTGTTTAAAATGCACAGAATAGTAGCGGCTGCCACTGAATTTTGCGTCCAATTTTCTGAATTCTTTGACTTTAACGTCACCCAAATAGCAAGCAATCAGCAACTACTGGAGTCCTGACGGTGGAACAAGAACCAAGAAAAAATCCCCACTTCCAATGACTTTACAAGGGCGTAGCAGTCAAAGCAAGTTCTATTGTAGTCCATCTTAAACGGTGCATTTTTAATTTGGTGCACTTATGCCAAAGTCATTATCAAACACCTTGCAGCCAAAATTACAAAGAACAATGATATAACTGGTCTTGGGGCATTTCACTGATGTGTTTGTTATTCTGTAAAATGTCATTACCGAGCCACACGGGTTTCTCGGGCTGCAGCTTTTGAGTTCTGGAAGGTCCCTATGTTTCTGGTGTCCCCCACAATGGTGGGTGGACCAGGGGCCGTGTGCAGGTTCACCTGCACGGTTCACGCTAGTGTGTGTGTGTGTCGATGTACATGTAGAACATATTCATGTGTGTGTGAGTGCCCATGTCCGTGTTTGAGTGTGTGAGTGTCCATTTCCTTGTGTGTGTCTGTGTGTGTGTGTGTGTGTCCACGCGTGTATGTACCCTTGTATGTGTCTCTGTGTGTGCGTGTGCGTGTCTCTGTATGCATCCATGTATGCATGTGCATGCATGTGTGTGTATATCTGTGTGTCAAGTGACCATGGATGTGAACATGTGCGTGTGTACATCTATGTACATAACTCTGTGTGTGTGTCTGTATTTGTGTGTCTGTGTGAGTGTGCGGCTCTGGTGACCGTGTGTGTCTGTATGTGTGTGTTTGTGCGTATCTCGGTGTGTGTGTGTGTGTGTGTGCACGTGTCTCCGTGTCTGTGTGTGTCTGTGTGCATATCTGCCTGTCTGTGTCTGTATGTCTACATGTCTGTGTGTGTGTCTGTGTGTGCGTGTGTGTGCTTGTGTGTGTCTGCCTGTCTGTGTCTGTATGACTACATGTCTGTGTGTGTGTTTGTGTGTGTGTGCGTGTCTAAGTATGTGTGTGTGTGTGTGTGTGTGTGTGAGTGTGTGTGTGTGTGTGTGTGCGCATGTCTGTATGAATATACAGTTTTATATGTTAAACATGCCCCTCTGAAAGCAGCCACATTTTAATCACTGCTAATGCCCTCTGACTGTGGCAACACCAGTCTAGACGTGACCACAGAGTAATGCAAGTTAGAAGCTAAGGAGCTGCACACAAACAAATGGGAAGAAGCAATACTTTTCTTATATTGCAGGACAGTGTGAAGCTGAACTGCCTGTACTTACAATAAAGTTTTAGAATGCCTGTGAACGTACTGGTCAGTGACTAAATTGTATTTCCAGCAAAGAACTCTAACTTAACATAGCAACAAAGGGTGTGACTGCATTTCAAAATGGACAATATAATTATAACAAATGATGCACTATTATCAAATGTCATTCTGCACAGCACTGCATCGTAACTTTAATTAACAAACCTCGAGAGCTGCCATGATAAGTTTTCTGATGTTTTAGTAAAGGGAAACTTGCGTGGAAGCACCTAAGTTATAAATACCGAGACACGAGGAACTGCAGATGCTGCTGCACCAAAAAAAAAGTAACAACGTGCAGGAGTAACTCAGCAGGTCAGGCAGCATCTGTGCAGAACATGGATAGGTGACGTTTCAGGTCGAGACCCTTCTTCAGACTGATTTTGTGGGGAGGTGGGAAGGGAGCGGGGGAGGAGGGGCGGGGAAGAACGGACAGACAGGATAATAAGTGGCAGGTAAGAGCTTGTTAGTTCCGACTGCAGTCATGTTTCTGTGAGAACAACAATGTCATATTTCCATGTGAAGTCACAGAGTGATACAGTGTGGAAACAGGCCCTTCGGCCCAACTTGCCCACACCGGCCAACATGTCCCAGCTACACTAGTCCCACCTGCCCGCTTTTGGCCCATATCCCTCCAAACCTGTCCTATCCATGTACCTGTCTAATTGTTTCTTAAACATTGGGATAGTCCCTGCTTCAACTACCTCCTCTGGCAGCTCGTTCCATACATCCACCGCCCTTTGTGTGAAAAATGAACCCCTTAGATTCCTTTCCCCTTAAATCGTTTCCCCTTTACATTGTGAAGATGGACACAAAATGCTGAAGGTGGTCAAGCAGCATCTCTGGAGAGAAGGAATAGGTGACTTTTCAGATCGAGACCCTTCTTCAGGGTCTCGACTCAAAATGTCACCTATTATTTTTCTCCAGAGATGCTGCCTGACTCGCTGAGTTACTCCAGCATTTTGTGCCTTTATTCGGTGTAAACCAGCATCTGCAGTTCCTTCCTACACATATTTCCATGCACTGCTCAACACTCTAAGTCAATCTGCTTTGCTAACTGGCTCCTTGCCTTAAAATAAATGCAATTTAGTCCCATATTCACACCCCATGTTGTTCTGCCTCATGGACTGATTTAGTATGGCAATATTTAAATATTTGTTCTTTTGAATACTGAATATTACAATATTTCATTATTTGACTGTGGTTCCCCTCGTTCACCTGATATTCAGGTATTGTGGTGACTGATTGACGAATAAATCTGAAGATACAGACAAAATGCTGGAGTAACTCCAGGTTACTGTGGCACGGTGGTGCAGCGGTAGAGTTGCTGCCTCACAGTGCTGCAGCGCCGGAGACCCGGGTTCGATCCCGACTATGGGCACTGTCTGTATGGAGTCTGTACGTTCTACCTGTGACTTGTGTGGGTTTTCTCCGAAATCTTCGGTTTCCTCCCACACTCCAAAGACGTTCAGATTTGTAGGTTAATTGGCTTGGTATAAATGTAACTTGTCCCTAGTGTGTGTAGGGTAGTGTTAGTGTGTTTTGAGATACAGAGTTACAGGATACAGTGCGGAAACAGGCCCTTCGGCCCACCGGGTCCGCGCCGACCAGCGATCCCCGCACATTAACACCATCCAACACCCACTAGGGACAATTTTTACATTTATACCAAGCCAATTAACCTACAAACCTGAACGTCTTTGGAGGAAACCGAAGATCTCGGAGAAAACCCACGCAGGTCACGGGGAGAACGTACAAACTCCGTACAGACAGCACCTGTAGTCGGGATCGAACCCGGGTCTCCGGCGCTGCATTCGCTGTAAGGCAGCAACTCTACCGCTGCGCCACCGTGACCGCCCTGGTGTGCGGGGATCGCTGGTCGGCCTAGACTCACTCGGTGGGCCAAAGGGCCTGTTTCCGCACTCTATCTCTAAACTAAACTAAACTCAGCGGGACAGGCAACATTTCAGGAGAGAAGGAATGGGTGACGTTTCGGGTCGAGACCCTTCTTCAGACTTCTTCAGAGGAATAAACCTGTCCCGGCACTCTGGAAATTGACTGAAACAATGCAATGGAACTTTGCTATTAATATAGGAAAACACCTGATGCCTCACTGTATCATCGGGCTTCACATCTCACACCGCTTCTCCCCGTATCTTATGCCCTCTTGTCTCCCTTTCTCTAGTCTTTGTCCATCTCTCTGCCAATCAATCCCCCTCACCTGTATCCACCTATCACTAGGAAAATACCTGCAGATGCTGGTTAAAATCGCAGGTAGACACGAAATGCTGGAGTAACTCAGCGGGTCAGGCAGCATCTCGGGAGAGAAGGAATGGGTGACGTTTCGGGTCGTCATCCATTCCTTCTCTCCCGAGAAGCTGCCTGACCCGCTGAGTTACTCCAGCATTTTGTGTCTACCTTCCACATATCACTTGCCAGGTTTTGTCCCACCCCATCTCTTTTCCAGCTTTCTCTCCCCAATTTCACTGATGTGTTATTCTGTAAAATGTCATTATCGAGCCACACGGGTTTCTCGGGCTGCAGCTTTTGAGTTCTGGAAGGTCCCTATGTTTCTGGTGTCCCCCACAATGGTGGGTGGACCAGGGGCCGTGTGCAGGGTCACCAGCACGGCTCACGCTAGTGTGTGTGTGTGTCGATGTACATGTAGAACATATTCATGTGTGTGTGAGTGCCCATGTCCGTGTTTGAGTGTGTGAGTGTCCATTTCCTTGTGTGTGTGTGTGTCTGTGTGTCCACGCGTGTATGTACCTTGTATGTGTCTCTGTGTGTGCGTGTCTCTGTATGCATCCATGTATGTATGTGCATGCATGTGTGTGTATATCTGTGTGTCAAGTGACCATGGATGTGAACATGTGCGTGTGTACATCTATGTACATAACTCTGTGTGTGTGTCTGTATTTGTGTGTCTGTGTGAGTGTGCGGCTCTGGTGACCGTGTGTGTCTGTATATGTGTGTTTGTGCGTATCTCGGTGTGTGTGTGTGTGTGTGTGCAGGTGTCTCCGTGTCTGTGTGTGTCTGTGTGCATATCTGCCTGTCTGTGTCTGTATGTCTACATGTCTGTGTGTGCGTCTGTGTGTGCGTGTGTGTGCTTGTGTGTGTCTGCCTGTCTGTGTCTGTATGTCTACATGTCTGTGTGTGTGTGTCTGTGTGTGTGTTTGTGTGTGTGTGCGTGTCTAAGTATGTGTGTGTGTGAGTGTGTGTGTGTGCGCATGTCTGTATGAATATACAGTTTTATATGTTAAACATGCCCCTCTGAAAGCAGCCACATTTTAATCACTGCTAATGCCCTCTGACTGTGGCAACACCAGTCTAGACGTGACCACAGAGTAATGCAAGTTAGAAGCTAAGGAGCTGCAGACAAACAAATGGGAAGAAGCAATACTTTTCTTATATTGCAGGACAGTGTGAAGCTGAACTGCCTGTACTTACAATAAAGTTTTAGAATGCCTGTGAACGTACTGGTCGGTGACTAAATTGTATTTCCAGCAAAGAACTCTAACTTAACATAGCAACAAAGGGTGTGACTGCATTTCAAAATGGACAATATAATTATAACAAATGATGCACTATTATCAAATGTCATTCTGCACAGCACTGCATCGTAACTTTAATTAACAAACCTCGAGAGCTGCCATGATAAGTTTTCTGATGTTTTAGTAAAGGGAAACTTGCGTGGAAGCACCTAAGTTATAAATACCGAGACACGGGGAATTGCAGATGCTGCTGCACCAAAAAAAAAGTAACAATGTGCAGGAGTAACTCAGCAGGTCAGGCAGCATCTGTGCAGAACATGGATAGGTGACGTTTCAGGTCGAGACCCTTCTTCAGACTGATTTTGTGGGGAGGTGGGAAGGGAGCGGGGGAGGAGGGGCGGGGAAGAAAGGACAGACAGGATAATAAGTGGCAGGTAAGAGCTTGTTAGTTCCGACTGCAGTCATGTTTCTGTGAGAACAACAATGTCATATTTCCATGTGAAGTCACAGAGTGATACAGTGTGGAAACAGGCCCTTCGGCCCAACTTGCCCACACCGGCCAACATGTCCCAGCTACACTAGTCCCACCTGCCCGCTTTTGGCCCATATCCCTCCAAACCTGTCCTATCCATGTACCTGTCTAATTGTTTCTTAAACATTGGGATAGTCCCTGCTTCAACTACCTCCTCTGGCAGCTCGTTCCATACATCCACCGCCCTTTGTGTGAAAAATGAACCCCTTAGATTCCTTTCCCCTTAAATCTTTTCCCCTTTACATTGTGAAGATGGACACAAAATGCTGAAGGTGGTCAAGCAGCATCTCTGGAGAGAAGGAATAGGTGACTTTTCAGATCGAGACCCTTCTTCAGGGTCTCGACTCAAAATGTCACCTATTATTTTTCTCCAGAGATGCTGCCTGACTCGCTGAGTTACTCCAGCATTTTGTGCCTTTATTCGGTGTAAACCAGCATCTGCAGTTCCTTCCTACACATATTTCCATGCACTGCTCAACACTCTAAGTCAATCTGCTTTGCTAACTGGCTCCTTGCCTTAAAATAAATGTAATTTAGTCCCATATTCACACCCCATGTTGTTCTGCCTCATGGACTGATTTAGTATGGCAATATTTAAATATTTGTTCTTTTGAATACTGAATATTTGAATATTTCATTATTTGACTGTGGTTCCCCTCGTTCACCTGATATTCAGGTATTGTGGTGACTGATTGACGAATAAATCTGAAGATACAGACAAAATGCTGGAGTAACTCCAGGTTACTGTGGCACGGTGGTGCAGCGGTAGAGTTGCTGCCTCACAGTGCTGCAGCGCCGGAGACCCGGGTTCGATCCCGACTATGGGTACTGTCTGTATGGAGTCTGTACGTTCTACCTGTGACTTGTGTGGGTTTTCTCCGAAATCTTCGGTTTCCTCCCACACTCCAAAGACGTTCAGATTTGTAGGTTAATTGGCTTGGTATAAATGTAACTTGTCCCTAGTGTGTGTAGGGTAGTGTTAGTGTGTTTTGAGATACAGAGTTACAGGTTACAGCGCGGAAACAGGCCCTTCGGCCCACCGGGTCCGCGCCGACCAGCGATCCCCGCACATTAACACCATCCAACACCCACTAGGGACAATTTTTACATTTATACCAAGCCAATTAACCTACAAACCTGAACGTCTTTGGAGTGTGGGAGGAAACCGAAGATCTCGGAGAAAACCCACGCAGGTCACGGGGAGAACGTACAAACTCCGTACAGACAGCACCTGTAGTCGGGATCGAACCTGGGTCTCCGGCGCTGCATTCGCTGTAAGGCAGCAACTCTACCGCTGCGCCACCGTGACCGCCCTGGTGTGCGGGGATCGCTGGTCGGCCTAGACTCACTCGGTGGGCCGAAGGGCCTGTTTCCGCACTCTATCTCTAAACTAAACTCAGCGGGACAGGCAGCATCTCAGGAGAGAAGGAATGGGTGACGTTTCGGGTCGAGACCCTTCTTCAGACTTCTTCAGAGGAATAAACCTGTCCTGGCACTCTGGAAATTGACTGAAACAATGCAATGGAACTTTGCTATTAATATAAGAAAACACCTGATGCCTCACTGTATCATCGGGCTTCACATCTCACACCGCTTCTCCCCGTATCTTATGCCCTCTTGTCTCCCTTTCTCTAGTCTTTGTCCATCTCTCTGCCAATCAATCCCCCTCACCTGTATCCACCTATCACTAGGAAAAAACCTGCAGATGCTGGTTAAAATCGCAGGTAGACACGAAATGCTGGAGTAACTCAGCGGGTCAGGCAGCATCTCGGGAGAGAAGGAATGGGTGACGTTTCGGGTCGTCATCCATTCCTTCTCTCCCGAGAAGCTGCCTGACCCGCTGAGTTACTCCAGCATTTTGTGTCTACCTTCCACCTATCACTTGCCAGGTTTTGTCCCACCCCATCTCTTTTCCAGCTTTCTCTCCCCAATCCCCCCCCCCCCCACTGAAGAAGGGTCTCATCCCGAAACATCACCTTGTCCATTCCCTTCAGAAAGGCTGCCTGACCTGCTGAGATCCCCCAGTACTTTGTGCTCTACGCAAGATTCCAGCATCTGCAGTTTCTTTGCCACCATTTTGTCTTAGTTTATCGTGGCTTTGGGTAAGGGATATGAGGCACCTCATTCTGCAGACCATCGCGTAGAATGGGCAGCTTGCATCTCTCAGAGCTACAAACACAAATTGATTAGGGGAATCAAGGAGTATAGGGTTAGTGCAAGAAAGTGGCGCTGGGAGAACGGATCAGCGGTGGTCTTATAGAATGCTAGAACAAGAACCAGGGGCCGAATGGCCCACTTCTTTGCAAGTAAGGTCTCACGGAGCAATGCAGGATGCCATAACTAGCAGGTTCTAGACAGGCAGGGTACACTTATGCTTGGGCCAAATGTCTATTGTTACCTTCAGAGGCCACTGGTAATCTGTAGGGTGCAGAAAGATTTACGAGTGTGTTGCCAGGACTTGTCTGAGTTACAGGGAGACATACGTGCAGGCCAGGACTTTATTTCTTGGAGCGCAGGAGGATGAGACATGATCTTACCGAGGTGTATAAGATAATGAAGGGAATAGATAGGGTGGATCCACAGAGTCTTTAACTCAGAGTAGGGGAATCAATAACCAGAAGACATTTATTTAAGTTGAGAGGGGCAATATTTAATAGGAACCTGATGGGGAAGCTTTTTCTACACAGAGGGTGGTGGGTGTATGGAACGAGCTGCCAGAGGAGGTAGTTGAGGCAGGGACTATAAACCTGGGGCTCACCTGGTTCATGCACCGTTCCAGAAGACTGATCATGCAGACCACCAGGCTGGTCTTTGGAAATGGCGCCAATAGGTAGAAACTCTTGCATGGGTCGACACAAAATGCTGGAGTAACTCAGCGGGTCATGCAGCATCTCTGGAGCAAAGGAATTCTCTCAGTGCCACTTTCTTGCACTAACCCTATACTCTTTGATTTGTGTTTGTAGCTCTGAGAGATGCAAACAACCCATTCTATGCGATGGTCTGCAGAATGAGGTGCCTCATATCCCTCACCCATTCCTTCCCTCCAGAGATGCTGCCTGACCCGCTGAGCTACTCCAGCGTTTTGTGCCTACCTTTGATTTAAACCAGCATTTGCAGTTTTCTTTCTTAGACTCTTGCATGGTTCTCAGTGGACTATTTCTGTGCATTTTCTACTAATGGGGGATTGTGCTTAGGTATGGCAATACTTTACTGAACTGTACGCAAAAAAAAAAAGACTTTCATTGCGTGTCTGTACATGTAATAATAAAGAACAGTTGAAGATATTTGGACAGGTACATGGATGGGAGAGGTTTGGAGACATGGGGCAAAGGCGGGCAGGTGGGGTTAGTGTAGATGGAGCATCTTGGTTGGCAGCGGTAACCTGAGCTGAAGGGCCTGTTTCCATGCTGTAAGACACAACGATGGAAACAAACAAGGAGATAGAGGAAATAGTATCTTTAAAAATCAGTGGGGACTAGAAAAATGCAGTCAACCCACCTGAAAGAGTGGTGGGACCAGTTCAACTGGATTTCCACCAGTCTTTGTCAGCCTCATACCTTGAGGGCCTCGAGGAGAAGCGACGGGGAGAAAAGCGTCATGATGCCACGAAACATGACACCTACCATTGCCACATAAGGAACCTGTTCCTATATCACAAAAACCATAACCAATGTGGATCAGAAGGAACAGGTATCTGTCGAGGACATAACCTGTTCCAGTCAACGATCACAAAGTACTTCTTCAATCAACGTTCGAATTTTAGAAAGGATTAAACCTTGAAAGAGTTTATTTCATCAAGAGGTAATTCTGTGGATATTTTCTATATTATTCTCTCCCTTTTTTCAGGCTAAAAGTCTTTTTGAAGGTTATCTTTTTATCTTTTTATAAATTTTGATTTGTGGAGATCAGAATTGAATACCTATCTAATTATCTGCATGGTATTTCTTTATTTGGCTATGTGTAGTCAATGATTGTCAGAATTTAAGAGGTCTTATAAACAAATCTGTGTTAATTCAACTAATTGATATGAATGATTTGTAAACCATTTACTGTGTTGCTGTATATATATTGAACATATTGGATCCCCATTGTAAAACTATTGCAGACTTGAAACGCGTGGTGTCTAAGTATAGGGTACTAGAAAGAACAAATCCCGTTAAATAATGCAGGTCAAAGCAATGAATCATCTTTGATTTGAGATGAAAAGAAATTTTGTTGTTAAGAAAATTAAGTTGAATTCCTGATGCAGTAACTTTTTTAAATTCAGGTATATAACACCTGTTGCAAATGCTTCAGAAAATTTCCATTGAAAGAGAATTCAGTGCAGTGTGAATTTCAATCCACAGACTTGTGATTGTAGGTTTCGATCATCAAAATCAAACATAGCACAAGGCATTTATGAGGAAAACTGTAATATATTATTTGGGAAAGAGAGAAAATGCTGGAGTAACTCAGCGGGTCAGACAGCATCCCTGGAGAATATGGATAGGTGATGTTTCGGTCGGGACCCTTCTTCAGATTGACGGAGTGGGGTGGGGGAGGAATAGGACACAAAGTGCTGAAGTAACTCAGCGTGAGATTTTGCTGTGGAGCAGTTGAAATATAGAAACAAGGACCTGCATTTTGTGTCTTTCTCGGGAACTGCAGATTCTGGTTTACAAAAAAAAAGGACACACACTGGATCAGTCTGAAGAAGGGTCGGGACCCGAAACATCACCAATCCATGTTCTCCAGGGGTGCTGTTTGACCTGCTGAGTTACTCCAGTATTTTGCATCTTTCCTTGGTAAAACAGCATCTGCAGTTGCTTGTTTCTACACATATTACAGTGTATGGATTTGCCACAGAAATATCTGTGGAGTTAGGGTCCCGACCCGAGACATCACCTATCCATGTTCTCCAGAGATGCTGCCTGACCCGCTGAGTTACTCCAGCACTCTGTGAAACGTCACCTATCCATGTTCTCCAGAGATGCTGCCTGACCCGCTGTTACTCCAGCACTCTGTGAAACGTCACCTATCCATGTTCTCCAGAGATGTTGCCTGACCCGCTGAGTTACTCCAGCACTCTGTGAAACGTCACCTATCCATGTTCTCCACAGATGCTGCCTGACCCGCTGTTACTCCAGCACTCTGTGAAACGTCACCTATCCATGTTCTCCAGAGATGTTGCCTGACCCGCTGAGTTACTCCACAACTCTGTGAAACATCACCTATCCATGTTCTCCAGAGATGTTGCCTGACCCGCTGTTACTCCAGCACTCTGTGAAACGTCACCTATCCATGTTCTCCAGAGATGTTGCCTGACCCGCTGAGTTACTCCAGCACTCTGTGAAACGTCACCTATCCATGTTCTCCAGAGATGCTGCCTGACCCGCTGAGTTACTCCAGCACTCTGTGAAACGTCACCTATCCATGTTCTCCACAGATGCTGCCTGACCCGCTGAGTTACTCCAGCACTCTGTGCCATTATTTAAAATCAGTGGAGTAAAGTTTAGCTTATGCTTAGTTTTACTGTGTGGTTTACAAAGTAATATTTCAGATAACTCAATAAAAATGCTTAATTTCACACATTCCCCTTTTCGTATCCCCCAAGAAGCATCAACAACCCAAAGTGTTAACCCTATTTCCTTCCCCATAGATGCTCGCTGACCTGCTAAGTATCTCTAGAACCTTTCTAACTTAATTACAAATTTGCAGCGCCAGCAATATTTTTCATTTGAGATAGTACAAAAGTCACATGACGAGATTGGAGTCAAGTTCTCTGTGCCCCTGAGAGACTGTTTTTAAAGTTAAGAAGCTTCAGTGCCAACAGACCCTAATTCCGATGGTGTTCCGTATTGAATCAGGATGATTCACATTTTGGCCGGTTCTTCCGCCTTGGGGCGAGGGGAGGGTTGATATTTTTTCCCTTAAAAACCACAATGAATTATCTGTCCGTTCCATCAAATTGCAATAAAAATCTTTAAACAGTAGAAATATTGGATTAGGGATGTTAGCTGCAGGGAGAGGTTGGGCAGACATGGATTATTTTCTCTCAAACACCAGTGATTCAGGGTAGACTAATAGAAGTGTGTAAAATCATGGGAGGCACAGATAGGTGAGCACAGAACCGGTTTTCACAGGGTGGAAATGTCCAACACTAGAGGGCATAAAGTGAGAGGGGCAAAGTTTAAAAGGAGATGTGCAGGTAGGGCTGCCAACTTCCTAACTCCCAAATAAGGGACAAGGTGACGTCACTGCCCGCGCCCCACATGACCTCACCGAGACTGCGGTCACATGCTCCCGCTCCACCAATGGCGGCCGCCCGGGCCGGGAAGCGGGTTGCTACGCAACCTCCGTTAGGCAGCGCCTAGGCCTACAGTGTCCAAGCCTACAGTGTCTCAGCTTACAGTTTCCTGACCTACAGTGTCCGCGCCTACAGTGTCCAGGCCTACAGTGTCTCAGCTTACAGTTTCCTGGCCTACTGTGTCCGGGCCTAAAGCGCCGTCCGGGCCTAATATGGGACAAGGGCGGTCCCGTACGGGACAAACCAATTTAGCCCAAAATACGGGATGTCCCGGCTAATATGGGACAGTTGGCAACCCTATGTGCAGGGCACGTTTCTTTACACAGAGGGTGGTGGGTGCCTGGAACGTGCTGCCAGGGGTAGTGGTGGAGGCAGATACGATAGTGGCTTTTAGGAGACTTTTGGATAGGCACATGGATATGCAGGGTATGGAGGATATGGATTGTGTGCAGACAGATAAGTGTTGGTCTTGGCATCATGTTCGGCACAGACATTGTTGGCCAGAGGGCCAGTTCCTGTGCGGTGCTGTTCAATGTTCTATGCTCTAAATACAGAAATATTTGATATTTCCAGCATCTGAATTTTATTTTCAATCAAACCATGTTGGTTCAAAGGTCTGTTTATTGTCACGTGTACCAATTAAGATTATATTTTACATCGGAGAATGCTTAAACAAAACAAAGATTTAATTTGAAAAATTGGTGCAGTGGTAAAGTTACTACCTTACAGCGCCAGAGACTCAGATTCAAACCTGACTACGGGTGCTGTCTGTGTGAAGTTTGTACGTTCTCCCCGTGTCTACGTGGGCTTTCTCCAGGTGCTCCCGTTTCCCCCTGTGCCTAGTGTGTGTAGGATGGTATTAGTGTGCGGGGATCGCTGGTCGGTGCGGACTCGATGGGCCGAAGGGCCTGTTTCCACGCTGTATCATATCATATCATATCATATATATACAGCGTGGAAACAGGCCTTTTCGGCCCACCAAGTCCGCGCCGCCCAGCGATCCCCGCACACTAACACTATCCTACACACACTAGGGACAATTTTTTTTAACATTTACCCAGCCAATTAACCTACATACCTGTACGTCTTTGGAGTGTGGGAGGAAACCGAAGATCTCGGAGAAAACCCACGCAGGTCACGGGGAGAACGTACAAACTCCTTACAGTACAGCACCCGTAGTCAGGATCGAACCTGAGTCTCCGGCGCTGCATTCGCTGTAAAGCAGCAACTCTACCGCTGCGCTACCGTGCCGCCCGTATCTCCAAACAGTTTTCATGCACTTCAAGATTAAGCATTGAAGAGAGATCAATGCTCTAGGCAGCAAAGCAGGAGGAACTTCTTCAGTCAGAGGGTGGTGAATCTGTGGAATTCATCGCCACAGACGGCTGTGGAGGCCAAGTCAATGGATATATTTAAGGTGGAGATTGAAAAGTTCTTGATTAGTAAAGGTGTCAATGGGAGAAGGCAGGAGAGAGGGAAAGATAGATCAGCCATGATTGAATGACAAAGTAGACTTGATGGGCTGAATGGCCTAATTCTGCTCCGAGACAATTGTTAAGAAACAAAGGAAGCAACCATTAAGTAGAACCCAACAATAGGCCATGAAGATGGGAACTACCACAAGGTAGCAGGAGGGGATAATGAGGAAGACGCCCACAAATTTCTTCCCTTCCCCTCCCACCTCCCCACTATGTTCCTCCCCTTGGCCTCACAATCCACAACTCCTCAAACCTGCCTAACACCTATTGTTCTTATCTCTTGCATTTGTTCCAACCATCTGCCTCTCACAAAATCTCCTTTGCCTGTGTGTTCACCTATTTGTCTGATGGAGGGTCTCGACCTGAAACGTTACCCATTCCTTCTCTCCTGAGATGCTGCCTGCCCGCTGAGTTACTCCAGCATTTTGTGTCTATCTTCACCTTTTACCTACCAGGCTTCGTACTGCCTCTTCCCCTTTTCCAGCTTTCTTCTCCCTGTACGAAGAAGGATTTCAAGCTGAAACGTCACCTGTCCATGTTCTCCAAAGCTGTTACCTGACCTGCTGGGTTACTCCAGCACTTTGGGTCTTTGTTCTTTTTGTAAACCATTGCCTGCAGTTCCTTGAGTCTCCATTCTTATGCATGTCCTTGGTTACAGAAGTGGCCTAACAATACTCCTTTTGAGAAAGAAAGGATAATTTTGATGTAGAGAAACAGAAACATAGAAAATAGGTGCAGGAGTAGGCCATTCAGTCCTTCGAGCCAGCACCGCCACTCATTATGATCATGGTGATCATTCAAAATCAGTATCCCGTTCCTGCTTTCTCCCCAAATCCCATGATTCCGTTAGCCCTGAGAGCTAAATCTAACTTTCTCTTGAAAACATCTAGTGAATTGATCTCCACTGCCTTCTGTGGCAGAGAATTCCACAGTTTCACAACTCTCTGGGTGAAAAAGTTTTTCCTCATCTCAGTCCTAAATGGCCCACCCCTTATTCTTAAACTGTGACCTCTGTTTCTGGACTCCCCCAACATCGGGAACATTTTTCCTGCATCTAGCCTGTCCAATCCCTTAAGGATTTTATATGTTTCTGTAAGATCCCCTCTCATCTTTCGAAATTCCAGTGAATATAATCCCAGTCGATCCATTCTTTCATCATATGTAGTTGTCCACTGACCTGCTACACTAATGCAACTATTTAGGCATCAGTCTGTTCTCAAGTTTAATTGACAATAAGGTGTAATTGAAATGTTGATGAGCATTCACGTTGCTTCTGCATGCTTACGACTGAAGATAGACACAAAAAGCTGGAGTAACTCAGCGGGACAGGCAGCATCTCTGGAGAGAAGGAATGGGTGACGTTTCAGGTCGAGACCCTTTCTTCAGACTGAGAGTCAGGGGAGAAGGAGATAGAGATATGGAAGGGTAAGGTGTGAAAACACCGATCAAAGCAGACAATGCTAAAAAAAGGTAGAAGGGAGCAGGACAAAGTCAGGCAAGTGATAGGTGGATACAAGTGGGGGAGGGGTGTGAGTAGCATATAGTTGGACAAAGACCAGGGATGAAAAGACAAAACAGCATGAGAGAAGGAGATAAGTGGCAAGAAATGTGAAGCAAGAGGAAGGGATCTAGGTAGATGGGGATGGAGGGAAGGAGAAAGTGGTGTGGGATTGGGGGAGGAATGAGTGCACATCCAGGTGATAGAGAAGGGGAAAAGGGGGGCTGTAGTGGGTGGACTATTTGTTGATTACAGCAGTTACCTAAAATTGGAGAATTCAATGTTCATGTCAAAGATAGACACAAAATGCAGGAGTAACTCAGCGGGTCAGACAGCATCTCTGGAGAGAAGGAATGGGTGACGTTTCACAGAGTGCTGCAGTAACTCAGTGGGCCAGGCAGCATCTCTGGAGAGATGGAATGGGTGACGTTTCACAGAATGCTGGAGTAACTCAGTGGGCCAGGCAGCATCTCTGGAGCGAAGGAATGGGTGACGTTTCACAGAATGCTGGAGTAAATCAGTGGAATAGGCCGCATCTCTGGAGAGATGGAATGGGTGACGTTTCACAGAATGCTGGAGTAACTCAGTGGGACAGACAGCATCTATGGAGAGAAGGAATGGGTGACATTTCACAGAGTGCTGGAGTAACTCAGTGGGCCAGGCAGCATCTCTGGAGCGAAGGAATGGGTGACGTTTCGGGTCGAGACCCTTCTTCATGCCATTGGGTTGTCAGCTACTCAAGCAGAATATGCATGAGGGAGGGAGGAAGGGAGGTGGAGAGAACAGAGAGTCTGAAGAAGGACCTCGATCCGAAACGCCACCCATTCCTTCTCTCCAGAGATGCTGAGTTACTCCAGCATTTTGTGTCTATCTTCAGCCATAGCTAACCAAGTAATTATGTTATTTTGTCTTTCCTCTCTTCCCATTCATCTCTCTCCACATGCGTCTCCTCCATAAAGTTCAGCGATGATTATAAATAGTTGAATAGTGAGATATAGGTCAACATAAAGATCGATAGGACTCTTTGTTCAAGGAACCAGAGGACATGGGTTTAAGGTGAGAGGGGAATGTTTTAATAGGAACCTGACGGACAACCTTTATGCACAGAAGGTGGTGGGTATATGGAGTTGTGGTTGAGGCAGGTATTATAAGAACTTTAAAAAGACATTTTGTACATGGAGAGGTTTAGGGGGAAATGGGCCAAACATGCACAGGTGGGACTACTGTCGATAAGCATCTTGGTTAGCATGGGCAAGTTGGGTTGAAGGGCCTGTTTCCATGCTGTGTGACTCTGACTCCATGAATCAAAAAATAAATGATAAAATGCTAAGAAACTGGAGACAGGTTGAATTGCAAATGCTGGAATCTTGAACAAAACACAAAATACTGGAGAAACAGCAGATCGAGGAATGAACAGATAATGTTTGGGTCGGGACCTTTCTTCAGCCTGATTGTGACAGAAACTGACAGTTGTACATGAGTGCATCAAAAGTGAAAATAAGATTCTTTATTTTGCTTTTTTTCAGAATCTCGTTTTGTCACAGAAAGATTAAGCCATGGAGCTGCTTCGTCATCTCTTGTTACTGCTAATTATAGGTACGTGAAGCAGTCTACGACACATCTCAGTAAATGTGCATGAAGGTTTATTGGACTTACTCTGCAGATTATAATGAAACTAATGTAAGCTGATGGGATAGAAACTGGGGTCTCTTAAACAAATAAGGATGACACAGTGGTGCAAGTAGTAGAGTTGCTGCCTCACAGCGCTAGAGACCCACGTTCAATTCTGACCTCGGGTGCTGTCTGTAAGGTGTTTGCACGTTCTCCATGTGACCGTGTGGGTTTCTATGGTTTCCTCCCACATCCCAAAGATGTGTGGGTTTGTAAGTTAACAGGCATTCGGTAAATTGCCCTCTTGTATTTAGGGAGTGGATGGGAAAGTGTGAAAACATGGAACTAGTGTGAACGGGTGATTGATGGTCGGCGTGAACTTGATGGGCCGAAGGGTCTGTTTCCTAAGAAGGGTCTGAAGAAGGGTCTCGACCCGAAACATCACCCATTCCTTCTCTCCCGAGATGCTGCCTGACCTGCTGAGTTACTCCAGCATTTTGTGAATAAATCGGTCTGTTTCCTAATCTCTAAACTAAGCTGCATCTCTAAACTAAACAAAACTAAACTAAACTAACCTAAACTAAACCAATAGCAAGTGGATTCTCTGCAAATAGCTGCTCCCAACTGACTATATTCTGCACTCTGGGATCTTTCCATTTGCTCCACTTATCGCAAATGCTTTTCATTGCACCCCAGTACACGTGAAAATATTAATTCTCACCAAATCTAATGGGCTGGGACGAGGGAATTGGGTGGTGTCTTCATGTGTAGGAAGGAACTGCAGATGCTGGTTTAGAACGAAGATAGACACAAAACTCTGCGGGACAGGCAGCTTCTTTGGAGAGAAGGAGTGGGGGTCGATTTGGGTCGAGACGAGGGTTGCCAACTGTCCTGTATTAGCCAGGACATCCCCTATATTGGACAAAATTGGTTTGTCCCGTACAGGACCCGCCTTGTCCCCTATTAGGCCCAGGAGGCGCTGTAGGTCCTGACACTGTAGGCCCGGACAGTGTGGTCCCGGACACTATAGGCCCGGACACTATAGGCCCGGACACTATAGGCCTGGACAGTGTAGGCCTGGAGGCCACTGTAGGCCCGGACAGCGTAGGCCCGGAGGCCCGGGCGCCGCCTAACAGAGGTTGCGTATTAACCCGTCTGGGCGGTCGCCATTGGTGGAGCGGGAGCTGGCTGGGTGAGGTCACGTGAGGCGTGGGGTGGTGACGTCACCTTTTGTCCCTTATTTGGGAGTGAGGAAGTTAGCAACCCTCGTCGAGAACCCTCTTCAGACTGAAAGGAAATCCATTGTGCATCATTCCCAAATTCCCCCCACTGTCCCCTCAATGAGCCCACCACAACCAACCCCAATATAACCTGACAATGGATGTGCCGAGCTTCCGCAGCCCAGCAAGTCAACCACCCGTTTACAATAATCATACATCCATCTCATTTTATTTAATCTCCAACATTTCCATTAACTACACCAGGGGTTCAACCATTCACTAGGGACAATTTAAAGCGGCCAATTAATTGACCAACTTGCACGTCTTTGGATGTGGGAGGGAGATGTAGCCACAGGGAGAACGTGCACACTCCACAGAGACAACCCCCCGAGGTCAGGATTGAACCCAGGCCACATGTATACCAATTTACTCACTATTCCACCATGCCAACTTTGTCCGCTAAAAGAGGTACACCTGCCTTAGCAATGTCCTTCGTATTGGATGGGCATTTACATCATAACCTCCTCACCAAACATCCTCCATTCAATCTCTACCATCAACCCAGCTAGCTGCTGATGTCATCCAAATACCTCACAATACGATGGTGTCTACAGAGTCATTTAAGGGCCCAAGAGTAGTCACACAAAGACACAAATATCCCATCAGAATCCATCCACCACGAGGTCCACAAACTAATGCCTACATCTGCACCACACCAAGAACCTTGGGGCAAAGACTATTCCCAGCCCATTGTAACTGTCTGTCTTTAGTTTTTTAGTTTTAGAGGTACAGGCCCTTCGGCCCACCGAGTCCGTACCAACCAGCGACCCCCGCACACTAACACTATCCTACACACACTACGGACAATTTACATTTATACCAAGCCAATTAACCTAGAAACCTGCACGTCTTTGGAGTGTGGGATGAAACCGAAGATCTCAGAGAAAACGCAAGCAGGAGAACGTAGAAACTCTGTACGGACAGCACCCGAAGTTGGGATTGAACCTGGGTCTCCGGCGCTGTAAAAGCTGTAAGGCAATAACTCTACCGTTGCGCCACCGTGCCGCCCACAAATGTCTAATGTAACTGCACCAAAGGCAGATATGCCAAAGAAACAGAATTCCAGTAGTGCAAGCCTGGTACCCAGGCTTAATGTGTGACATGCTGCTGGAGTCCAGAGTCCTAGTTTCACCTGACATAGATAGTGCAATAATACTCAGATACTCAGATATCAGTCTCAAAAGGACGTGAAGGTACAGAAGGAAGTACAGAAGGTACAGAAACTGGACCTAACAGGACACAAATAGAGCAGAAAATTGTGGGTCGTGGGATGATGCAAGTATTAATGTCAGAGGGAAGATAAAATGAACTTTCCAAAAGACAAATATTATGAACTAATAATGTTGTTTTCCTCATTCAACATTGTACCACCAGGTTCCGCACAATCACAAACCGCCAGTCCAAAAGAATCACCTACTACACCTGAACCAACAACCACAGGTACAACTGAATCACCAACTACATCTGGACCAACAAACTCCAGTACAACTGAATCACCTACTACACCTGAAACAACAACCACAGGTGCAACTGAATCACCAACTACACCTGAACCAACAACCACTGTTACAACTGAACCACCAACTACACCTGGACCAACAAACTCCAGTACAACTGAATCACCTACTACACCTGAAACAACAACCACAGGTACAACTGAATCAACAACTACACCTGAACCAACAACCTCCAGTACAACAGAATCGCCAACTACACCTGAACCAACAACAACAGGTACAACCGAATCACCTACTACACCTGAACCAACAACCACAGGTACAACTGAATCACCAACTACACCTGAACCAACAACCACAGGTACAACTGAATCACCAACTACACCTGAACCAACAACCACAGGTACAACTGAATCACCAACTACACCTGAACCAACAACCACAGGTAGAACTGAATCACCAACTACACCTGGAAGAACAACCACTGGTACAACTGAATCACCAACTACACCTGAAACAACAACCACAGGTAGAACTGAATCACCAACTACACCTGGAAGAACAACCACTGGTACAACTGAATCACCAACTACACCTGAAACAACAACCACCGGTACAACTGAATCACCAACTACACCTGGATCAACAACTGCTGGTACAACTGAATCACTAACTACACCTGAACCATCAACCACTGGTATAACTGAATCACCAACTACACCCGTACCAACAACATCCAGTACAACTGAACCACCAACTACACCTGGAAGAACAACCACAGGTACAACTGAACCACCTACTACACCTGAACCAACTTCCAGTACAACTGAATCACCAACTACACCTGAACCACCAACCACTGGTACAACAGAATCACTAACTACACCTGAACCAACAACATCCAGTGCAACTGAGTCACCAACTACACCTGAACCAACAACCACTGGTACAACTAAACTACCAACTACACCTGGAAGAACATCCACTGGTACAACTGAACTACCAACTACACCTGAACCAACAACCACAGTTACAACTGAATCACCTACTACACCTGAACCAACAACCACAGGTACAACTGAACCACCAACTACACCTGAACCAACAACCACAGGTACAACTGAATCACCTACTACACCTGAACCAACAACCACAGGTACAACTGAACCACCATCTACACCTGGACCAACAACTGCCAGTACAACAGAATCACCAACTACAACCACGCAAAATCGGGTTGTAGCTAATGTCCCACTCTCTTTCAGTGTTTTTGGTAATTTTGAACCAAGCTTAAATAATCGAAGTTCCCGCAACTTCCGATCCTTGGCTGCCAGTATTACAACTGGGGTAAGTTCCCTTATTCTGTGTTGATCTATTTATTAATTTCTCGTTGATCCTATTGTTTTTACGAAACAATGCCTTAGAACTTCATTTATCCCAGGAGGGAAATTGATCTGCAGACAGTCATAGAAACACAAAATACATGAAACATGAAATTAAAGTGACGAGCAGAAAGGATGGGGGATGTGCAAAGATTGGGGATGGGGGAGGGGGAAGGTTGGAGGGTGGGGGGGGGGGGGGGGGGGATGGTGGAGAGTCAGTCTACCCCACGATAGAAGGGGGAGGAATTTGATAGCCACAGGGAAGAAGGATCTCCTGTGGCGTTCTGTGCTGCATCTTGGTGGGACCAGTCTGTTGCTGAAGGTGCTCCTCAGGTTGACCAGTGTGTCACGGAGGGGGTGAGCTGTATTGTCCAGGATGCTCTGCAGGAGATGCTTTGAGGAGCATCCTTCCCTCCAAGACCACCTCCCATGGACCCCATATGGATCTAGCTGCCAGAGGAGGTCGCTGACAGGTTTTGGTGCGTTCTTTATCATGTTCTCATTTAGTAAGGAATACAGCCTAAGTATTACTGTAGATATGTTTAATGGCATGTTTTCTTTTAGTGTGCTTTAAGTATGAGAAGGTGCAGGAGAGTAATGTTGCATCTCTGAATCCCCCCCCCCCCCACCCTTCCCCCTCCCCCATCCCCAATTTTTGCACATCTCCCAATCCTTTCCACTCATCACTTTGATTTCATGTTTCGTGTATTTTGTGTTTCATGACTGCTGGCAAATCAATTTTCCTCCTGGGATAAATAAAGTTCTATCGTATTGTATCTTATCGTATTGTATCTTATCGTATCATACACACTCTGAGTGAAAATGTTGCCAATCAGGTTCAAATTAAATTTCCCCTCTCAACTTAAACCTACGTCCTCTGGTTTTTAATTCCCCCAAAGGGTAAAAAACTGTGCATTAATCCTATCGTTTCCTCTCATGATCTTATACACCTTACAGAACCAGGGGCCACAGTTACAAATAAGTGGTGTGTCATTTAGGATTGAGACGAGGAAGAACTTTTTCACTAAGAGAGTTGTGAATCTGTGGAATTCTCTGCCACAGAAGGCAGTGGAGGCCAAATCACTGGATGTTTTCAAGAGAGAGTTAGATTTAGCTCTTGGGGCTAACGGAAGCAAGGGATGGGGGGAGAAAGCAGGAATGGGGTACTGATTTTGGATGATCAGCCATGGCGATGTTGGCTCGACGGGCCAAATGGCCTTCTCCTGCACCTATTTTCTATGTATCTATGTTTTTATGTTTCTATATTTCTAAGGTATAATTCTCCAGAGAAAAAAACTTGTCTAGCATGCGCTGCTTTAAGCTGCAGGGCTGTGGAACAACTAGCTGAGTGGGGTAACACACTGTAGGTGGTGGCTAACTGCTTGCTGTGCCTATTTGTTCCGATTTTGAAACTGATGTATGAAATGCTTTGGGTAGGAGAAGCAATGGAAGTGGCTGGGAAGTCAAGCCACCTGTCTCTTTAAATTATCCTCCCTGCTCCCACTCTGATTTGTTTGCCTTTTGACAAAAGTTCAGTCTAGTTTGTTGTCTTGTGTACAGAGGTACAGTGAAAAGCTTTTGTTGCGTGCTATCCAGTCATCGGAGAGACAGTACACGATGGCCGGTGATATGGCCACTCAAAATGTTAGTGTGGTTAACAACTCTTAGTTTTGCAGTTTATTTATCAAACGATTGCAAATGAATCCTCATAGATGTATTTCTTTTGCAGCTTGATGCTGTGTACAGACCGGACCCAAATTATCTTCGAGCAATAGTCAATAATTTCAGGTAAGGAATAAACAATTTGCATCTCTTGGCTGTGGGTAGTCAATCAACTTAACATTTTTTAACCTCAACCTAAAGGGAGTGCAAATAGAAAAAAATTCAGGTCCACTGCATGGAACCAACTAATGGCTGGAGTCCTGCCATTAGACCACAGAGGTTGATAATAGAAAATATACCCTAGAACACAGTACAACACAGGAACAGGACTTTCAGTCTGAAGAAGGGGCTCGACCCGAAACATCACCCATTCCTTCTCTCCAGAGATGCTGCCTGTCCCGCTGAGTTATTCCAGCGTTTTGTGTCTATCTTCGGTTTAAACCAGCATCTGCACTTCCTTCCCACACACTGGAAAAGGCCACTATGTTGTCCATCCAAGTAAACCCAACTACCTCCACGTGGTATACACCGATCAGCCAAAACATTATGACCACTGACGGGCAAAGTGAATAACATTGGTCATCTTGTTACAATGGCACCTGTCAAGGGGTGGGATATATTAGGCAGCAAGTGAACAGTCAGTTCTTGAAGTTGATGTGTTGGATGCAGGAGAAATGGGCAGGAGTAAAGACCTGAGCAACTTTGACAAGGGCCAAATTGTTATGGCCAGATGACTGGGTCAGAGCATCTCTGAAATGGCAAGGCTTGTGGGGTGCTCCCGGTCAGCAGTGGTGAGTGCCAGTGGACAGTGGTCCGAGGAGGGACAAACCACAAACCGGCAACAGGGTGTCGGGCGCCCAAGGCTCATCGATGTGCGAGGACAACGAAGGGTATCCCATCTGGTCCGAACCGACAGAAGGTCTACTGTGGCACAAGTCACAGAAAACTTTAATGGTGGTCACGGGAGGAATGTGTCACAATACACAGTGCATCGCGCCCTGCTGCGTATGGGGCTGCACACGGAGGACCAACAGCATATTAGGCAGGTGGTCATAATGTTTTGGCTCATCAAGACATAATGTTTTGGCTGATTGGTGTAAATCCATCTATTCCCAGCCTGTGCATGTCTCTGTCTTAATGCCTCTAACATTGCTATCGTATTTACTTCCACCACCACCCACGCAGTATGTTCCAGGCACAAACTGCCCTCTGAGTAAAAATCTTGCCTCCCATATCTCTTTTAAACTTTCCCCCTCTCTCATCTTAAAGCTATGCCCTCTAGTATTTGACATTTCAACGCTGGGAAAAAAGATATCATCTACCCTATCTACGCCTCTCAGAATTTTATCAACCTCTATCAGGTCTCCCCTCAGCCTCTGATGCTTCAGAGAAAACAATCCAAGTTTGCCTAACCTCTTCTTACAGCTCTACTTCTTCTTAAGCCCTTGGCTCCGCTTGGGAGCATAGGCCGTTGACAAATGTCCTCCACCTCACTCGGTCTTTCGAGATCTCCCCAGTTGAACCACTCCCAGACATTTGTGCTTGGACCCCTCTTCTCCAGCTGTTTCTGGGGCGACCTCTTTTCCTTTTTCCTTGGGGGTTCCATTTCAGGGCTTGCCGGGTGATGTTTGTGGCGCGTTTTCTGAGGGTGTGTCCAATCCAACCCAATTTTCTCTTTCAAATTTGTAAGTCAATGGGATCCTGGCTTAGCTATTACTCCTTAATCCAGGCATCATTCAGTTTACAACTCAGCGGTATGAATATAGACGAAATGTGTAGGAAGGAACTGCAGATGCAGAGACACAAAAAGCTGGAGTAACATATGTCCTTTGAACCTTTGGGGTAAGATGGTTCTGGATCTGGCTTTAGAAACAAGGAACTGCAGATGCTGGTTAATATATAAAAGGGCACCATGTGCTGGAGTAACTCAGCCGCATCTCTGGAGAACATGGATGGGTGATGTTTCGGGTCGAGAGCCTTCTACAGACTCTAAAGAAGGGTCTCAACCTGAAACATCACCCACCTTTTTTCTCCAGATTTACTCCAGTATTTTGTGTCTATCTTAGGAAAGGTTTAAAGGGATACGGGTCCAATGCGGGCAAATGTCAAGTCAAGTCAAGTCAATTTTATTTGTATAGCACATTTAAAAACAACCCACATTGACCAAAGTGCTGTACATCAGTTCAGGTACTAAGGACGAACATACAATGGCACACAAACATAACAGCACATACATAAACAGTTCACAGCACCCCCTCAGAGGGCCTCAAAAGCTAGGGAGTAGAAATAGGTTTTGAGCCTGGACTTAAAGGAGTCGATGGAGGGGGCAGTTCTGATGGGGAGAGGGCCATCTTGGTCAGCACGGACAGGTTGGGCCGAAGGGCCTGTTTCTGTGCAGTATGATTATGGCTATCTATGACTAGTTCAACATTTGTTCCAAACTCCTGTCTAAACATGGTTCTCAAAAGTTGCTGGATATGAAATAAACTGGATATTACAGTTCAAGATGTATAACCAGATGAATTTACCTATTCTAGGAATGGATCCATTATTGCAAACTGTACCCTAGAGTATGGAAATACCACCACACCTCCCACTGGGTCAGAAGTGGTGAGACAATTGGTTAATACTTTAGCAAATGGCACGAATTTTGGAAACGTCACACTTATTCCAGGGACCATCAGTTCTGGTGGTAAGTGTTATAAATTATGCTGCAAATTTCACAATGCAAGAGCTACCTGATTGTTGCAAAGACTGATGAACATGGATAGGACAGGTTCGGAGGGATATGCACCAAAGGTGGGACTAGTGTAAATGGGGCACGTTGACTAGTGTGGGCAAGTTGGGCTGAAGGGCCTGTTTCCACAATGTATCACTCTGTGACTCTAACCAGCAGGTTGAAGTTGACTGGTCAATGTTTTTCGTAAAGGTGAAAGGGGTCGGAAATAAAGGTTCCAAAGAGGAAATTCCTCCCAGATCCCTCCATAACACTAATAATGTTGTCACCCTGTGAATCAATTGAAAAAAAACTTACATTAGAGTATGTTCCTTTATAGTAAGTCACAGGGTGATGGAGAGATTTAGTGGCTCTTCGGCCCAGAGTCCATGCCAACTATCAATTACCCATTAATCACATTTTCTGTTCTAACCACCTTCTTGTCAATTCCCTCCAGATTCTCCACTCTTCCTGAATGAATGAATGAATGATTGAAAACCTTATCGTCACATGAGACAAGACACAGTGAACTTCTATCCTTGCATACCTTGGCCCCCATCCCTGCACCAGTTCCCCCTTCGTTCTTGCCCCCCCCCCCCCCCCCCACGGCGGTCCCCCCATTTTAGAAGGATGAGAGGAGATCTTATCGAAGCGTATAAGATTATTAAGGGGTTGGACACGTTAGAGGCTGGAAACATGTTCCCAATGTTGGGGGAGTCCAGAACAAGGGGCCACAGTTTAAGAATAAGGGGTAAGCCATTCAGAACTGAGATGAGGAAAAACTTTTTCAGTCAGAGTTGTGAATCTGTGGAATTCTCTGCCTCAGAAGGCAGTGGAGGCCAATTCTCTGAATGCATTCAAGAGAGAGCTGGATAGAGCTCTTAAGGATAGCGGAGTCAGGGGGTATGGGGAGAAGGCAGGAACGGGGTACTGATTGAGAATGATCAGCCATGATCACATTGAATGGCGGTGCTGACTCGAAGGGCCGAATGGCCTCCTCCTGCACCTATTGTCTATTGTCTATTGTTCTTCAGGGCGGTCCCCCCACGCCAGGTCCTCCTTTGTTCCTTCCCTTGGCAGCGACTTCCTTACTTCACGGGGACGTCTCGCCCGTCGGTCGGCTCCATCATCGACCGCCGCTGTGACCTCTCAATGAAATATGAGGTGCTGTTCCTCCAATGATTCTGGATGATCAGCCATGATCATGTTGAATGGCCGTGCTGGCTCGAAGGGCCAAATGGCCTCCTCCTGCACCTATTTTCTATGTTTCTATGTTAATTTGCGTTGTGCCTCTGACAGTGGAGGAGGCCCAGGATAGGAATGTCAGTGTGGGAATGGGAGGGGGAGTTAAAGTGTTTAGTCTAAATAACGTCCAAAAATTAAGTATCAGTATAATGTGGAAAATTAACGTGACAAATGCTATGCAAAGCTTCCCTGGGGGAATGGAACACATTGGGTGAGGCTCAGTGGTCGGAAGCCATTATATATATATATATATTCAGTCTGAAGAAGGGTCTCGACCCGAAACGTCACCCATTCCTTCTCTCCCGAGATGCTGCCTGACCTGCTGAGTTACTCCAGCATTTACTACACCAAGAACCTTGGGGCAAAGACTATTCACAACCCATTGTAACTGTCCGTCTTTAGTTTTTTAGTTTTAGATGTACAGGCCCTTCGGCCCACCGAGTCCGTACCAACCAGCGACCCCCGCACACTAATACTATCCTACACTCACTAGGGACAAATTACATTTATATCAAGCCAATTAAACTAGAAACCTGCACGTCTTTGGAGTGTGGTATGAAACCTAAGATCTCAGAGAAAACGCAAGCAGGTCAAGGGGAGAACGTACAAACTCTGTACGGACAGCACCCGAAGTTGGGATTGAACCTGGGTCTCCGGCGCTGTAAAAGCTGTAAGGCAACAACACTACCGTTGCGCCACCGTGCCGCCCACAAATGTCTAAATTAACTGCACCAAAGGCAGATATGCCAAAGAAACAGAATTCCAGTAATGCAAGCCTGGTACCCAGGCTTAATGTGTGACATCCTACTGGAGTCCAGAGTCCTAGTTTCACCTGACATAGATAGTGCAATAATACTCAGATATCAGTCTCAAAAGGACGTGAAGGTACAGAAACTGGACCTAACAGGACACAAATAGAGCAGAAAATTGTGGGTCGTGGGATGATGCAAGTATTAATGTCAGAGGGAAGATTAAAATGAACTTTCCAAAAGACAAAAATTATGAACTAATAATGTTGTTTTCCTCATTCAACATTGTACCACAATCACAAACCACCACTACAACTGGTACAACTGAATCACCAACTACACCTCAACCAACAACCACAGGTACAACTGAATCACCAACTACACCTGAACCACCAACCACTGGTACAACTGAATCAACAACTACACCTGAACCAACAACCTCCAGTACAACAGAATCACCAACTACACCTGAACCAACTTCCAGTACAACTGAATCACCAACTACACCTGAACCAACAACCACTGGTACAACAGAATCACCAACTACACCTGAACCAACAACCGCCAGTACAACTGAACTACCAACTACACCTGAACCAACAACCACAGGTACAACTGAATCACCAACTACACCTGAACCAACAACTGCCATTACAACAGAATCACCTACTACACCTAAACCAACAACCACTGGTACAACAGAATCACTAACTACACCTGGACCAACAACCTCCAGTACAATAGAATCACCAACTACACCTGAACCAACAACCACAGGTACAATGGAATCACCAACTACACCTGAACCAACAACCACAGTTACAACTGAATCACCTACTACACCTGAACCAACAACCACTGGTACAACTGAATCACCAACTACACCTGAACCAACAACCACAGGTACAACTGAATCACCTACTACACCTGAACCAACAACCACAGGTACAACTGAACCACCATCTACACCTGGACCAACAACTGCCAGTACAACAGAATCACCAACTACAATCACGCAAAATCGGGTTGTAGCTAATGTCCCACTCTCTTTCAGTGTTTTTGGTAATTTTGAACCAAGCTTAAATAATCGAAGTTCCCGCAACTTCCGATCCTTGGCTGCCAGTATTACAACTGGGGTAAGTTCCCTTATTCTGTGTTGATCTATTTATTAATTTCTCGTTGATCCTATTGTTTTTACGAAACAATGCCTTAGAACTTCATTTATCCCAGGAGGGAAATTGATCTGCAGACAGTCATAGAAACACAAAATACATGAAACATGAAATTAAAGTGACGAGCAGAAAGGATGGGGGATGTGCAAAGATTGGGGATGGGGGAGGGGGAAGGTTGGAGGGTGGGGGGGGGGGGGGGGGGGGTGGTGGAAGGTCAGTCTACCCCACGACAGAAGGGGGAGGAATTTGATAGCCACAGGGAAGAAGGATCTCCTGTGGCGTTCTGTGCTGCATCTTGGTGGGACCAGTCTGTTGCTGAAGGTGCTCCTCAGGTTGACCAGTGTGTCACAGAGGGGGTGAGCTGTATTGTCCAGGATGCTCTGCAGGAGATGCTTTGAGGAGCATCCTCCCCTCCAAGACCACCTCCCATGGACCCCATATGGATCTAGATGCCAGAGGAGGTCGCTGACAGGTTTTGGTGCGTTCTTTATCATTTTATCATTTAGTAAGGAATACAGCCTAAGTATTACTGTAGATATGTTTAATGGCATATTTTCTTTTAGTGTGCTTTAAGTATGAGAAGGTGCAGGAGAGTAATGTTGCATCTCTGAATCTCCAAGGAGATTTGCCGAGTGGATTTTCCTATCTTAAGCCACGTTGACAGAGACAGAGCCATTTCAATCTTTCAAAGGAAAAATGCAGAGTACAATTTTGGGAAAATGTTGTGCAAGGGAACTGGCTGAGTGATGTTGACTGGTTTGCCCCACTGGTTGCTAGCATGGGCCAGCTGGGCTGAACGGCCTCCTTCCCTGTCTTTATGTTCCGTGAGTCTAATACTTGTACAGGACTGAGCAAATGCTACAGTGATGATGAATGACACAAAGTGCAGGAGTAACTCAGTAGGTCAGGCAGCCTCTCCAAAAGACATGAATAGGCAATGTTTCAGATTGGGACCCTTCTTCGAACTCATTGTCCCGATCCAAAATATCACTTATTCACGTTCTGTCGAAATTCTAGGACAGCGCGGTGGTGCAGTGGTAGAGTTGCTGCCTCACAGCGCCAGAGGCCCGGGTTCAATCCAGACTACGGGTGCTGTCTGTACGGAGTTTGTACGTTCTCCCCGTGACCGCGTGGGTTTTCTCCATGTGCTCCGATATCCTCCCACACTCCAAAGACGTGCAGGTTTGTAGGTTAACTGGGTTTTGTATAAATTGTTCCTAACGTGTGGGATAGTGATGGTTTACAGGGCTTGCTCTTTGGCGCGGAATCGATGGGCCAAAGGGGCAGTTTCCGCGCTGTATCTCTAAACTAAACTAAACTAAAAGCCAGATAGACACAAAATGCTGGAGTAACTCAATGGGTCAAGCAGCATTTCTGGAGAGAAGGAATGGGTGACGTTTCGAGGCGAGACCCAAAACGTCACCCATTCTTTCTCTCCAGAGATGCTGCCTGACCCGATGAGTTACTCCAGCATTTTGTGTCTACCTTCGATTTAAACCAGCATCTACAGTTTTTTTCTTAAACTAAATTCCACCTGAACTGCTAAGTCATTCCAGCACTTTCTGTCTCCTTTTTAAACCAACATCTGCTGTGATACACGTCTCTTTAAACCTTTTGCATATAATATTAAACGTCCTGAAATGGACCTCAAGAGTCAAGAGAGTAAAAAATGTTTAATTGTCTTATGTACAAGGGGAATTTATGACAAGGTCTATATACATCATACCAGGGAACACCAGGGGACACCTTTCAACTGTCCTGCCAACTTCCTAAGTTCAGTGAGAGCCATCTCATCGAATAAAAAATCACTACCTTCTACTATAAAGTCATTCAAGTAGAAAGAGGTTCTCGTATTTTTATTGTGTGCTTTGAACTTAAACCTTCCTGACTCATGTAGCACGGAAACAGACCAAGTCATTCATGTTAACCAATATGTCCCATCGAAGCAAGTCCCATTTTCCAATATCTACCCCATTTTCTTTATAACCTTTCCTATACTTGCACCTGTCAAGAAAAGTCTCGACTCGAAACGCCTCCCATTCCTTCTGTCAGATATGCTGAGTTACTCCAGCATTTTGTGTCCATCAAGTGACTTTCATATGTTGCTATTGTACCTCCCTCAACTACCTCCACTGGCAGCTCGTTCCATCTGGGATTCATGGGAGGGGGTCTTGGAGGGGAGGATGCTCCTCAAACTGCGGAGCATCCTGGACAATACAGCTCACCCTCTCTCTCCATGACACTCTGGTCAACCTGAGGAGCACCTTCAGCAGCAGACTGGTTCCACCAAGATGCAGCACAGGACGCCACAGGAGATCCTTCTTCCCTGTGGCTATCAAACTGTACAACTCCTCTCCCTTCTGTCGTGGGGTAGACTGATTCCCCCCCCCCCCCCCCCAATTTTTGCACATCTCCCAATCCTTTCCACTCATCACTTTGATTTCATGTTTCGTGTACTTTGTGTTTCATGACTGCTGGCAAATCAATTTTCCTCTTGGGATAAATAAAGTTCTATCGTATTGTATCTTATCGTATCATACACACTCTGAGTGAAAACGTTGCCCCTCAGGTTCCTATTAAATTTCCCCTCTCACCTTAAACCTATGTCCTCTGGTTTTTAATTCCCCAAAGGGTAAAAAACTGTGCATTAATCCTATCGTTTCCTCTCATGATCTTATACACCTTACAGAACCAGGGGCCACAGTTACAAATAAGTGGTGTGTCATTTAGGATTGAGACGAGGAAGAACTTTTTCACTAAGAGAGTTGTGCATCTGTGGAATTCTCTGCCACAGAAGGCAGTGGAGGCCAAATCACTGGATGTTTTCAAGAGAGAGTTAGATTTAGCTCTTCGGGCTAACGGAAGCAAGGGATGGGGGGAGAAAGCAGGAATGGGGTACTGATTTTGGGTGATCAGCCATGGCGATGCTGGCTCGATGGGCCAAATGGCCTTCCCCTGCACCTATTTTCTATGTATCTATGTTTTTATGTTTCTATATTTCTAAGGTATAATTCTCCAGAGAAAAAAACATGTCTAGCATGCGCTGCTTTAAGCTGCAGGGCTGTGGAACAACTAGCTGAGTGGGGTAACACACTGTAGGTGGTGGCTAACTGCTTGCTGTGCCTATTTGTTCCGATTTTGAAACTGATGTATGAAATGCTTTGGGTAGGAGAAGCAATGGAAGTGGCTGGGAAGTCAAGCCACCTGTCTCTTTAAATTATCCTCCCTGCTCCCACTCTGATTTGTTTGCCTTTTGACAAAAGTTCAGTCTAGTTTGTTGTCTTGTGTACAGAGGTACAGTGAAAAGCTTTTGTTGCGTGCTATCCAGTCATCGGAGAGACAGTACACGATGGCCGGTGATATGGCCACTCAAAATGTTAGTTTGGTTAACAACTCTTAGTTTTGCAGTTTATTTATCAAACGATTGCAAATGAATCCTCATAGATGTATTTCTTTTGCAGCTTGATGCTGTGTACAGACCGGACCCAAATTATCTTCGAGCAATAGTCAATAATTTCAGGTAAGGAATAAACAATTTGCATCTCTTGGCTGTGGGTAGTCAATCAACTTAACATTTTTTAACCTCAACCTAAAGGGAGTGCAAATAGAAAAAAATTCAGGTCCACTGCATGGAACCAACTAATGGCTGGACTCCTGCCATTAGACCACAGAGGTTGATAATAGAAAATATACCCTAGAACACAGTACAACACAGGAACAGGACTTTCAGTCTGAAGAAGGGGCTCGACCCGAAACATCACCCATTCCTTCTCTCCAGAGATGCTGCCTGTCCCGCTGAGTTATTCCAGCGTTTTGTGTCTATCTTCGGTTTAAACCAGCATCTGCACTTCCTTCCCACACACTGGAAAAGGCCACTATGTTGTCCATCCAAGTAAACCTAACTACCTCCACGTGGTATACACCGATCAGCTAAAACATTATGACCACTGACGGGCAAAGTGAATAACATTGGTCATCTTGTTACAATGGCACCTGTCAAGGGGTGGGATATATTAGGCAGCAAGTGAACAGTCAGTTCTTGAAGTTGATGTGTTGGATGCAGGAGAAATGGGCAGGAGTAAAGACCTGAGCGACTTTGACAAGGGCCAAATTGTTATGGCCAGATGACTGGGTCAGAGCATCTCTGAAACGGCAAGGCTTGTGGGGTGCTCCCGGTCAGCAGTGGTGAGTGCCAGTGGACAGTGGTCCGAGGAGGGACAAACCACAAACCGGCAACAGGGTGTCGGGCGCCCAAGGCTCATCGATGTGCGAGGACAACGAAGGGTATCCCATCTGGTCCGAACCGACAGAAGGTCTACTGTGGCACAAGTCACAGAAAACTTTAATGGTGGTCACGGGAGGAATGTGTCACAATACACAGTGCATCGCGCCCTGCTGCGTATGGGGTTGCACACAAGTCAAGTCAAGTCAAATTTATTTGTCACATACACATACACGATGTGCAGTGAAATGAAAGTGGCAATGCCTGCGGGTTGTGCAGGTTATTAAATAAAGTTAATAAGTTACTATTAGTGTCGACAAAAATTTAGTCTCTGGGGTTATAAAAGTTGACAGTCCTGATGGCCTGTGGGAAGAAGCTCCGTCTCATCCTCTCCGTTTTCACAGCGTGACAGCGGAGGCGTTTGCCTGATCGTAGCATCTGGAACAGTCCGTTACTGGGGTGGCAGGGGTCCCTCATGATCTTGCTTGCTCTGGAGCTGCACCTCCTGATGTATAGGTCCTGCAGGGGGACGAGTGTAGTTCCCATGGTGCGTTCTGCCGAACGCACTACTCTCTGCAGGGCCATCCTGTCCTGGGCAGAGCTGTTCCCAAACCAGACTGTAATGTTGCCGGACAGGATTGCTCTCTACAGCCCCAGAGTAGAAGCAATGAAGGATCCTCAGAGACACTCTGAATTTCCTCAGTTGTCTAAGGTGGTAAAGGCGCCGCTTAGCCATACCCACCAGTGCGGCAATGTGCGTTGCCCATGTCAGATCCTCTGCGATGCGGACTCCCAAGTATTTAAAACTGCTCACCCTATCCACAATAGACCCATTTATCACAATATCACAATATCGCAATAGACCAACAGCATATTAGGCAGGTGGTCATAATGTTTTGGCTCATCAAGACATAATGTTTTGGCTGATTGGTGTAAATCCATCTATTCCCAGCCTGTGCATGTCTCTGTCTTAATGCCTCTAACATTGCTATCGTATTTACTTCCACCACCACCCACGCAGTATGTTCCAGGCACAAACTGCCCTCTGAGTAAAAATCTTGCCTCCCATATCTCTTTTAAACTTTCCCCCTCTATCATCTTAAAGCTATGCCCTCTAGTATTTGACATTTCAACGCTGGGAAAAAAGATATCATCTACCCTATCTACGCCTCTCAGAATTTTATCAACCTCTATCAGGTCTCCCCTCAGCCTCTGATGCTTCAGAGAAAACAATCCAAGTTTGCCTAATCTCTTCTTACAGCTCTACTTCTTCTTAAGCCCTTGGCTCCGCTAGGGAGCATAGGCTGTTGACAAATGTCCTCCACCTCACTCGGTCTTTCGAGATCTCCCCAGTTGAACCACTCCCAGACATTTGTGCCTGGACACCTCTTCTCCAGCTGTTCCTGGGGCCACCTCTTTTCCTTTTTCCTTGGGGGTTCCATTTCAGGGCTTGCCGGGTGATGTTTGTGGCGCGTTTTCTGAGGGTGTGTCCAATCCAACCCAATTTTCTCTTTCAAATTTGTAAGTCAATGGGATCCTGGTTTAGCTATTACTCCTTAATCCAGGCATCATTCAGTTTACAACTCAGCGGTATGAATATAGACGAAATGTGTAGGAAGGAACTGCAGATGCAGAGACACAAAAAGCTGGAGTAACATATGTCCTTTGAACCCCAGGGCCATACGAGAACTGAACACTACCTTTGCACTAGGCAACACTAAAAAATCTTTGTACTTAACATAATTGTATTTAATTGTATTTATGTATTTATTTGTTTTTGCATTTATTGCATATATGTTTGTACGCACCGTCAGGATTGGCTATTTTTTAATTTCGTTGTACTCGTTGCAATGACAATAAATGAATATTATTATTATTATTATTATAAGATGGTTCTGGATCTGGCTTTAGAAACAAGGAACTGCAGATGCTGGTTAATATATAAAAAGATACCATGTGCTGGAGTAACTCAGCAGCATCTCTGGAGAACATGGATGGGTGATGTTTCGGGTCGAGAGCCTTCTACGGACTCTAACGAAGGGTCTCGACCTGAAACATCACCCACCTTTTTTCTCCGGATTTACTCCAGTATTTTGTGTCTATCTTAGGAAAGGTTTAAAGGGATATGGGCCCAATGCGGGCAAATGTCAAGTCAAGTCAAGTCAATTTTATTTGTAGAGCACATTTAAAAACAACCCACGTTGACCAAAGTGCTGCACATCAGTTCAGGTACTAAGGACGAACATACAATGGCACACAAACATAACAGCACATACATAAACAGTTCACAGCACCCCCTCAGAGGGCCTCAAAAGCTAGGGAGTAGAAATAGGTTTTGAGCCTGGACCAAAAGGAGTCGATGGAGGGGGCAATTCTGATGGGGAGAGGGCCATCTTGGTCAGCACGGACGGGTTGGGCCGAAGGGCCTGTTTCTGTGCAGTATGATTATGGCTATCTATGACTAGTTCAACATTTGTTCCAAACTCCTGTCTAAACATGGTTCTCAAAAGTTGCAGGATATGAAATAAACTGGATATTACAGTTCAAGATGTATAACCAGATGAATTTACCTTTTCTAGGAATGGATCCATTATCGCAAACTGTACCCTAGAGTATGGAAATACCACCACACCTCCCACTGGGTCAGAAGTGGTGAGACAATTGGTTAATACTTTAGCAAATGGCACGAATTTTGGAAACGTCACACTTATTCCAGGGACCATCAGTTCTGGTGGTAAGTGTTATAAATTATGCTGCAAATTTCACAATGCAAGAGCTACCTGATTGTTGCAAACACTGATGTACATGGATAGGACAGGTTCGGAGGGATATGCACCAAAGGTGGGACTAGTGTAAATGGGGCACGTTGACTAGTGTGGGCAAGTTGGGCTGAAGGGCCTGTTTCCACAATGTATCACTCTGTGACTCTAACCAGCAGGTTGAAGTTGACTGGTCAATGTTTTTCGTAAAGGTGAAAGGGGTCGGAAATAAACGTTCCAAAGAGGAAATTCCTCCCAGATCCCTCCATAACACTAATAATGTTGTCACCCTGTGAATCAATTGAAAAAAAACTTACATTAGAGTATGTTCCTTTATAGTAAGTCACAGGGTGATGGAGAGATTTAGTGGCTCTTCGGCCCAGAGTCCATGCCAACTATCAATTACCCATTAATCACATTTTCTGTTCTAACCACCTTCTTGTCAATTCCCTCCAGATTCTCCACTCTTCCTGAATGAATGAATGAATGAATGATTGAAAACCTTATCGTCACATGAGACAAGACACAGTGAACTTCTATCCTTGCATACCTTGGCCCCCATCCCTGCACCAGTTCCCCCTTCGTTCTTGCCCCCCCCCCCCCCACGGCGGTCCCCCCATTTTAGAAGGATGAGAGGAGATCTTATCGAAGCGTATAAGATTATTAAGGGGTTGGACACGTTAGAGGCTGGAAACATGTTCCCAATGTTGGGGGAGTCCAGAACAAGGGGCCACAGTTTAAGAATAAGGGGTAAGCCATTCAGAACTGAGATGAGGAAAAACTTTTTCAGTCAGAGTTGTGAATCTGTGGAATTCTCTGCCTCAGAAGGCAGTGGAGGCCAATTCTCTGAATGCATTCAAGAGAGAGCTAGATAGAGCTCTTAAGGATAGTGGAGTCAGGGGGTATGGGGAGAAGGCAGGAACGGGGTACTGATTGAGAATGATCAGCCATGATCACATTGAATGGCGGTGCTGACTCGAAGGGCCGAATGGCCTCCTCCTGCACCTATTGTCTATTGTCTATTGTTCTTCAGGGCGGTCCCCCCACGCCAGGTCCTCCTTTGTTCCTTCCCTTGGCAGCGACTTCCTTACTTCACGGGGACGTCTCGCCCGTCGGTCGGCTCCATCATCGACCGCCGCTGTGACCTCTCAATGAAATATGAGGTGCTGTTCCTCCAATGATTCTGGATGATCAGCCATGATCATGTTGAATGGCCGTGCTGACTCGAAGGGCCAAATGGCCTCCACCTGCACCTATTTTCTATGTTTCTATGTTAATTTGCGTTGTGCCTCTGACAGTGGAGGAGGCCCAGGATAGGAATGTCAGTGTGGGAATGGGAGGGGGAGTTAAAGTGTTTAGTCTAAATAACGTCCAAAAATTAAGTATCAGTATAATGTGGAAAATTAACGTGACAAATGCTATGCAAAGCTTCCCTGGGGGAATGGAACACATTGGGTGAGGCTCAGTGGTCGGAAGCCATTATATATATATATATATACACATACATATATATGTGTGTGTGTGTGTGTGTATATATATATATATATATATATATATATATATATATATATATATATATTCAGTCTGAAGAAGGGTCTCGACCCGAAACGTCACCCATTCCTTCTCTCCCGAGATGCTGCCTGACCTGCTGAGTTACTCCAGCCTTTACTACACCAAGAACCTTGGGGCAAAGACTATTCACAACCCATTGTAACTGTCCGTCTTTAGTTTTTTAGTTTTAGATGTACAGGCCCTTCGGCCCACCGAGTCCGTACCAACCAGCGACCCCCGCACACTAATACTATCCTACACACACTAGGGACAAATTACATTTATATCAAGCCAATTAAACTAGAAACCTGCACGTCTTTGGAGTGTGGTATGAAACCTAAGATCTCAGAGAAAACGCAAGCAGGTCAAGGGGAGAACGTACAAACTCTGTACGGACAGCACCCGAAGTTGGGATTGAACCTGGGTCTCCGGCGCTGTAAAAGCTGTAAGGCAACAACAGTACCGTTGCGCCACCGTGCGCCGCCCACAAATGTCTAATGTAACTGCACCAAAGGCAGATATGCCAAAGAAACAGAATTCCAGTAATGCAAGCCTGGTACCCAGGCTTAATGTGTGACATCCTACTGGAGTCCAGAGTCCTAGTTTCACCTGACATAGATAGTGCAATAATACTCAGATATCAGTCTCAAAAGGACGTGAAGGTACAGAAACTGGACCTAACAGGACACAAATAGAGCAGAAAATTGTGGGTCGTGGGATGATGCAAGTATTAATGTCAGAGGGAAGATTAAAATGAACTTTCCAAAAGACAAAAATTATGAACTAATAATGTTGTTTTCCTCATTCAACATTGTACCACAATCACAAACCACCACTACAACTGGTACAACTGAATCACCAACTACACCTCAACCAACAACCACAGGTACAACTGAATCACCAACTACACCTGAACCACCAACCACTGGTACAACTGAATCAACAACTACACCTGAACCAACAACCTCCAGTACAACAGAATCACCAACTACACCTGAACCAACTTCCAGTACAACTGAATCACCAACTACACATGAACCAACAACCACTGGTACAACAGAATCACTAACTACACCTGGACCAACAACCTCCAGTACAACAGAATTGCCAACTACACCTGAACCAAGAACCACTGGTACAACTGAATCACCAACTACGCCTGAACCAACAACTGCCAGTACAACTGAACTACCAACTACACCTGAACCAACAACCACAGGTACAACTGAATCACCAACTACACCTGGAAGAACAACCACTGATACAACTGAACCACCAACTACACCTGAACCAACAACTACAGGTACAACTGAATCACCAACTACACCTGAACCAACAACCGCCAGTACAACTGAACTACCAACTACACCTGAACCAACAACCACAGGTACAACTGAATCACCAACTACACCTGAACCAACAACTGCCATTACAACAGAATCACCTACTACACCTAAACCAACAACCACTGGTACAACAGAATCACTAACTACACCTGGACCAACAACCTCCAGTACAATAGAATCACCAACTACACCTGAACCAACAACATCCAGTGCAACTGAGTCACCAACTACACCTGAACCAACAACCACTGGTACAACTGAACTACCAACTACACCTGGAAGAACATCCACTGGTACAACTGAACTACCAACTACACCTGGACCAACAACTGCCATTACAACAGAATCACCTACTACACCTGAACCAACAACCACAGGTACAACTGAACCACCATCTACACCTGGACCAACAACTGCCAGTACAACAGAATCACCAACTACAACCACGCAAAATCGGGTTGTAGCTAATGTCCCACTCTCTTTCAGTGTTTTTGGTAATTTTGAACCAAGCTTAAATAATCGAAGTTCCCGCAACTTCCGATCCTTGGCTGCCAGTATTATAACTGGGGTAAGTACCCTTATTCTGTGTTGATCTATTTATTAATCTCTCGTTGATCCTATTGTTTTTACGAAACAATGCCTTAGAACTTCATTTATCCCAGGAGGGAAATTGATCTGCCGACAGTCATAGAAACACAAAATACATGAAACATGAAATTAAAGTGACGAGCAGAAAGGATGGGGGATGTGCAAAGATTGGGGATGGGGGAGGGGGAAGGTTGGAGGGTGGGGGGGGGGGGGGGGGGGGTGGAGAGTCAGTCTACCCCACGACAGAAGGGGGAGGAATTTGATAGCCACAGGGAAGAAGGATCTCCTGTGGCGTTCTGTGCTGCATCTTGGTGGGACCAGTCTGTTGCTGAAGGTGCTCCTCAGGTTGACCAGTGTGTCACGGAGGGGGTGAGCTGTATTGTCCAGGATGCTCTGCAGGAGATGCTTTGAGGAGCATCCTTCCCTCCAAGACCCCATATGGATCTAGCTGCCAGAGGAGGTCGCTGACAGGTTTTGGTGCGTTCTTTATCATTTTCTCATTTAGTAAGGAATACAGCCTAAGTATTACTGTAGATATGTTTAATGGCATATTTTCTTTTAGTGTGCTTTAAAAATGAGAAGGTGCAGGAGAGTAATGTTGCATCTCTGAATCTCCAAGGAGATTTGCCGAGTGGATTTTCCTATCTTAAGCCACGTTGACAGAGACAGAGCCATTTCAATCTTTCAAAGGAAAAATGCAGAGTACAATTTTGGGAAAATGTTGTGCAAGGGAACTGGCTGAGTGATGTTGACTGGTTTGCCCCACTGGT
The DNA here is from genome assembly GCF_053455715.1 of Rhinoraja longicauda. Taxonomy (NCBI): domain Eukaryota; kingdom Metazoa; phylum Chordata; class Chondrichthyes; order Rajiformes; family Arhynchobatidae; genus Rhinoraja; species Rhinoraja longicauda. The sequence continues at coordinate 1,916,430 of NC_135990.1, forward strand.
TGCTAGCATGGGCCAGCTGGGCTGAACGGCCTACTTCCCTGACTTTATGTTCCCCGAGTCTAATACTTGTACAGGACTGAGCAACTGCTTCAGTGATGATGAATGACACAAAGTGCAGGAGTAACTCAGTAGGTCAGGCAGCCTCTCCAAAAGACATGAATAGGCAATGTTTCAGATTGGGATCCTTCTTCGAACTCATTGTCCCGACCCAAAATATCACTTATTCACATTCTGTCGAAATTCTAGGACAGCGCGGTGGTGCAGTGGTAGAGTTGCTGCCTCACAGCGCCAGAGGCCCGGGTTCAATCCAGACTACGGGTGCTGTCTGTACGGAGTTTGTACGTTCTCCCCGTGACCGCGTGGGTTTTCTCCGGGTGCTCCAATATCCTCCCACACTCCAAAGACGTGCAGGTTTGTGGGTTAACTGGCTTTTGTAAACATTGTTCCTAACGTGTGGGATAGTGATGGTTTACAGGGCTTGCTCTTTGGCGCGGAATCGATGGGCCAAAGGGGCAGTTTCCGCGCTGTATCTCTAAACTAAACTAAACTAAAAGCCAGATAGACACAAAATGCTGGAGTAACTCAATGGGTCAGGCAGCATTTCTGGAGAGAAGGAATGGGTGACGTTTCGAGGCGAGACCCAAAACGTCACCCATTCTTTCTCTCCAGAGATGCTGCCTGACCCGCTGAGTTACTCCAGCATTTTGTGTCTACCTTCGATTTAAACCAGCATCTACAGTTTTTTTCTTAAACTAAATTCCACCTGAACTACTTAGTCATTCCAGCACTTTCTGTCTCCTTTTTAAACCAACATCTGTTGTGATACACGTCCCTTTAAACCTTTTGCATGTAATATTAAGTGTCCTGAAATGGACCTCAAGAGTCAAGAGAGTAAAAAATGTTTAATTGTCTTATGTACAAGGAGAATTTATGACAAGGTCTATATACATCATACGAGGGAACACCAGGGGACATCTTTCAACTGTCCTGCCAACTTCCTAAGTTCAGTGAGAGCCATCTCATCGAATAAAAAAACACTACCTTCTACTATAAAGTCATTCAAGTAGAAAGAGGTTCTCATATTTTTAGAGTGTGCTTTGAACTTAAACCTTCCTGACTCATGTAGCACGGAAACAGACCAAGTCATTCATGTTAACCAATATGTCCCATTGAAGCAAGTCCCATTTTCCAATATTTACCCCATATTCTTTATAACCTTTCCTATACTTGTACCTGTCAAGAAAAGTCTCGACTCGAAAAGCCTCCCATTCCTTCTGCCAGATATGCTGAGTTACTCCAGCATTTTGTGTCTATCAAGTGTCTTTCATATGTTGCTATTGTACCTCCCTCAACTACCTCCACTGGCAGCTCGTTCCATCTGGGATTCATGGGAGGGGGTCTTGGAGGGGAGGATGCTCCTCAAACTGCGGAGCATCCTGGACAATACAGCTCACCCTCTCTCTCCATGACACTCTGGTCAACCTGAGGAGCAACTTCAGCAACAGACTGGTTCCACCAAGATGCAGCACAGGACGCCACAGGAGATCCTACTTCCCTGTGGCTATCAAACTGTACAACTCCTCCCCCTTCTGTCGTGGGGTAGACTGAAACACCCCCCCCCAATTTTTGCACATCTCCCAATCCTTTCCACTCATCATTTTGATTTCATGTTTCGTGTACTTTGTGTTTCATGACTGCTGGCAAATCAATTTTCCTCCTGGGATAAATAAAGTTCTATCGTATTGTATCCTATCGTATTGTATCTTATCGTATCATACACACTCTGAGTGAAAAAGTTGCCCCTCAGGTTCCTATTAAATTTCCCCTCTCACCTTAAACCTATGTCCTCTGGTTTTTAATTCCCCCAAAGGGTAAAAAACTGTGCATTAATCCTATCGTTTCCTCTCATGATCTTATACACCTTACAGAACCAGGGGCCACAGTTACAAATAAGTGGTGTGTCATTTAGGACTGAGATGAGGAAGAACTTTTTCACTCAGAGAGTTGTGAATCTGTGGAATTCTCTGCCACAGAAGGCAGTGGAGGCCAAATCACTGGATGTTTTCAAGAGAGAGTTAGATTTAGCTCTTCGGGCTAACGGAAGCAAGGGATGGGGGGAGAAAGCAGGAATGGGGTACTGATTTTGGAAAATCAGCCATGGCGATGTTGGCTCAAAGGGCCAAATGGCCTTCCCCTGCACCTATTTTCTATGTATCTATGTTTTTATGTTTCTATATTTCTAAGGTATAATTCTCCAGAGAAAAAAACATGTCTAGCATGCGCTGCTTTAAGCTGCAGGGCTGTGGAACAACTAGCTGAGTGGGGTAACACACTGTAGGTGGTGGCTAACTGCTTGCTGTGCCTATTTGTTCCGATTTTGAAACTGATGTATGAAATGCTTTGGGTAGGAGAAGCAATGGAAGTGGCTGGGAAGTCAAGCCACCTGTCTCTTTAAATTATCCTCCCTGCTCCCACTCTGATTTGTTTGCCTTTTGACAAAAGTTCAGTCTAGTTTGTTGTCTTGTGTACAGAGGTACAGTGAAAAGCTTTTGTTGCGTGCTATCCAGTCATCGGAGAGACAGTACATGATGGACGGTGATATGGCCACTCAAAATGTTAGTTTGGTTAACAACTCTTAGTTTTGCAGTTTATTTATCAAACGATTGCAAATGAATCCTCATAGATGTATTTCTTTTGCAGCTTGATGCTGTGTACAGACCGGACCCAAATTATCTTCGAGCAATAGTCAATGGTTTCAGGTAAGGAATAAACAATTTGCATCTCTTGGCTGTGGGTAGTCAATCAACTTAACATTTTTTAACCTCAACCTAAAGGGAGTGCAAATAGAAAAAAATTCAGGTCCACTGCATGGAACCAACTAATGGCTGGAGTCCTGCCATTAGACCACAGAGGTTGATAATAGAAAATATACCCTAGAACACAGTACAACACAGGAACAGGACTTTCAGTCTGAAGAAGGGGCTCGACCCGAAACATCACCCATTCCTTCTCTCCAGAGATGCTGCCTGTCCCGCTGAGTTATTCCAGCGTTTTGTGTCTATCTTCGGTTTAAACCAGCATCTGCACTTCCTTCCCACACACTGGAAAAGGCCACTATGTTGTCCATCCAAGTAAACCCAACTACCTCCACGTGGTATACACCGATCAGCCAAAACATTATGACCACTGACGGGCAAAGTGAATAACATTGGTCATCTTGTTACAATGGCACCTGTCAAGGGGTGGGATATATTAGGCAGCAAGTGAACAGTCAGTTCTTGAAGTTGATGTGTTGGATGCAGGAGAAATGGGCAGGAGTAAAGACCTGAGCGACTTTGACAAGGGCCAAATTGTTATGGCCAGATGACTGGGTCAGAGCATCTCTGAAATGGCAAGGCTTGTGGGGTGCTCCCGGTCAGCAGTGGTGAGTGCCAGTGGACAGTGGTCCGAGGAAGGACAAACCACAAACCGGCAACAGGGTGTCGGGCGCCCAAGGCTCATCGATGTGCGAGGACAACGAAGGGTATTCCATCTGGTCCGAACCGACAGAAGGTCTACCGTGGCACAAGTCACAGAAAACTTTAATGGTGGTCACGGGAGGAATGTGTCACAATACACAGTGCATCGCGCCCTGCTGCGTATGGGGCTGCACACGGAGGACCAACAGCATATTAGGCAGGTGGTCATAATGTTTTGGCTCATCAAGACATAATGTTTTGGCTGATTGGTGTAAATCCATTTATTCCCAGCCTGTGCATGTCTCTGTCTTAATGCCTCTAACATTGCTATCGTATTTACTTCCACCACCACCCACGCAGTATGTTCTAGGCACCCACTGCCCTCTGAGTAAAAATCTTGCCTCCCATATCTCTTTTAAACTTTCCCCCTCTCTCATCTTAAAGCTATGCCCTCTAGTATTTGACATTTCAACGCTGGGAAAAAATATATCATCTACCCTATCTACGCCTCTCAGAATTTTATCAGGCCTCCCCTCAGCCTCTGATGCTTCAGAGAAAACAATCCAAGTTTGCCTAACCTCTTCTCACAGCACTTCTTCTTCTTAAGCCCTTGGCTCCGCTAGGGAGCACAGGCCGTTGACAAATGTCCTCCACCTCACTCGGTCTTTCGAGATTTCCCCAGTTGAACCACTCCCAGACATTTGTGCCTGGACACCTCTTCTCCAGCTGTTCCTGGGGCCACCTCTTTTCCTTTTTCCTTGGGGGTTCCATTTCAGGGCTTGCCGGGTGATGTTTGTGGCGCGTTTTCTGAGGGTGTGTCCAATCCAACCCAATTTTCTCTTTCAAATTTGTAAGTCAATGGGATCCTGGCTTAGCTATTACTCCTTAATCTAGGCATCATTCAGTTTACAACTCAGCGGTATGAATATAGACGAAGTGTGTAGGAAGGAACTGCAGATGCAGAGACACAAAAAGCTGGAGTAACATATGTCCTTTGAACCTTTGGGGTAAGATGGTTCTGCATCTGGATTTAGAAACAAGGAACTGCAGATGCTGGTTAATATATAAAAGGGCACCATGTGCTGGAGTAACTCAGCAGCATCTCTGGAGACCATGGATGGGTGATGTTTCGGGTCAAGAGCCTTCTACAGACTCTAAAGAAGGGTCTCGACCTGAAACATCACCCACCTTTTTTCTCCAGATTTACTCCAGTATTTTGTGTCTATCTTAGGAAAGGTTTAAAGGGATATGGGCCCAATGCGGGCAAATGTCAAGTCAAGTCAAGTCAATTTTATTTGTAGAGCACATTTAAAAACAACCCACGTTGACCAAAGTGCTGCACATCAGTTCAGGTACTAAGGACGAACATACAATGGCACACAAACATAACAGCACATACATAAACAGTTCACAGCACCCCCTCAGAGGGCCTCAAAAGCTAGGGAGTAGAAATAGGTTTTGAGCCTGGACCAAAAGGAGTCGATGGAGGGGGCAATTCTGATGGGGAGAGGGCCATCTTGGTCAGCACGGATGGGTTGGGCCGAAGGGCCTGTTTCTGTGCAGTATGATTATGGCTATCTATGACTAGTTCAACATTTGTTCCAAACTCCTGTCTAAACATGGTTCTCAAAAGTTGCAGGATATGAAATAAACTGGATATTACAGTTCAAGATGTATAACCAGATGAATTTACCTTTTCTAGGAATGGATCCATTATCGCAAACTGTACCCTAGAGTTTGGAAATACCACCACACCTCCCAATGGGTCAGAAGTGGTGAGACAATTGGTTAATAGTTTAAGAAATGGCACGGATTTAGGAAACGTCACACTTATTCCAGTGACCATCATTTCTGGTGGTAAGTGTTATAAATTATGCTGCAAATTTCACAATGCAAGAGCTACCTGATTGTTGCAAAGACTGATGTACATGGATAGGACAGGTTCGGAGGGATATGCACCAAAGGTGGGACTAGTGTAAATGGGGCACGTTGACTAGTGTGGGCAAGTTGGGCTGAAGGGCCTGTTTCCACAATGTATCACTCTGTGACTCTAACCAGCAGGTTGAAGTTGACTGGTCAATGTTTCTCGTAAAGGTGAAAGGGGTCGGAAATAAAGGTTCCAAAGAGGAAATTCCTCCCACATCCCTCCATAACACTAATAATGTTGTCACCCTGTGAATCAATTGAAAAAAAATGAATGAATGAAAACCTTATCGTCACATGAGACAAGTCACAGTGAACTTCTATCCTTGCATACCTTGGCCCCCATCCCTGCACCAGTTCCCCCTTCGTTCTTGCCTCCCCCCCCCAACGGCGGTCCCCCCATTTTAGAAGGATGAGAGGAGATCTTATCGAAACGTATAAGATTATTAAGGTGTTGGACACGTTAGAGGCAGGAAACATGTTCCCAATGTTGGGGGAGTCCAGAACAAGGGGCCACAGTTTAAGAATAAGGGGTAGGCCATTTAGAACTGAGATGAGGAAAAACTTTTTCAGTCAGAGAGTTGTGAATCTGTGGAATTCTCTGCTTCAGAAGGCAGTGGAGGCCAATTCTCTGAATGCATTCAAGAGAGAGCTAGATAGAGCTCTTAAGGATAGCGGAGTCAGGGGGTATGGGGAGAAGGCAGCAACGGGGTACTGATTGAGAATGATCAGCCATGATCACATTGAATGGCGGTGCTGGCTCGAAGGGTCCAATGGCCTCCTCCTGCACCTATTGTCTATTGTTCTTCAGGGCGGTCCCCCCACGCCAGGTCCTCCTTTGTTCCTTCCCTTGGCAGCGACTTCCTTACTTCACGGGGACGTCTCGCCCGTCGGTCGGCGCCATCATCGGCCGCCGCTGTGACCTCTCAATGAAATATGAGGTGCTGTTCCTCCAATGATTCTGGGTGATCAGCCATGATCATGTTGAATGGCCGTGCTGGCTCGAAGGGCCAAATGGCCTCCTCCTGCACCGATTTTCTATGTTTCTATGTTAATTTGCGTTGTGCCTCACTCTGACAGTGGAGGAGGCCCAGGATAGGAATGTCAGTGTGGGAATGGGAGGGGGAGTTAAAGTGTTTAGTCTAAATAACGTCGAAAAATTAAGTATCAGTATAATGAGGAACGTGACAAATGCTATGCAAAGCTACCCTGGGGGAATGGAACACATTGGGTAAGGCTCAGTGGTCGGAAGCCCTTATATATATATACATACATATATATGTATATATATGTGTGTGTGTGTGTGTGTGTGTGTGTGTTTGTGTGTGTGTGTGTGTGTGTGTGTGTGTGTGTGTATATATATATATATATTCAGTCTGAAGAAGGGTCTCGATCCGAAACGTCACCCATTCCTTCTCTCCCGAGATGCTGCCTGACCTGCTGAGTTACTCCAGCATTTACTACACCAAGAACCTTGGGGCAAAGATTATTCCCAACCCATTGTAACTGTCCGTCTTTAGTTTTTTAGTTTGAGATGTACAGGCCCTTCGGCCCACCGAGTCCGTACCAAACAGCGACCCCCGCACACTAACACTACCCTACACACACTAGGGACAATTTACATTTATACCAAGCCAATTAACCTAGAAACCTGCACGTCTTTGGAGTGTGGGATGAAACCGAAGATCTCAGAGAAAACGCAAGCAGGTCAAGGGGAGAACGTACAAACTCTGTACGGACAGCACCCGAAGTTGGGATTGAACCTGGGTCTCCGGCGCTGTAAAAGCTGTAAGGCAACAACTCTACCGTTGCGCCACCGTGCCGCCCACAAATGTCTAATGTAACTGCACCAAAGGCAGATATGCCAAAGAAACAGAATTCCAGTAATGCAAGCCTGGTACCCAGGCTTAATGTGTGACATGCTGCTGGAGTCCAGAGTCCTAGTTTCACCTGACATAGATAGTGCAATAATACTCTGATATCAGTCTCAAAAGGACGTGAAGGTACAGAAACTGGACCTAACAGGACACAAATAGAGCAGAAAATTGTGGGTCGTGGGATGATGCAAGTATTAATGTCAGAGGGAAGATTAAAATGAACTTTCCAAAAGACAAAAATTATGGACTAATAATGTTCTTTTCCTCATTCAACATTGTACCACCAGATTCCGCACAACCACAATTCTCCAGTACAACTGGTACAACTGAATCACCAACTACACCTGAACCAACAACCACAGGTACAACGGAATCACCAACTACACCTGAACCATCAACCACTGGTACAACTGAATCACCTACTACACCTGAACCAACAACCACTGGTACAACTGAATCACCAACTACACCTGAACCAACAACCACTGGTACAACTGAATCACCAACTACACCTGAACCAACAACCACAGGTACAACTGAATCACCTACTACACCTGAACCAACAACCACAGGTACAACTGAATCACCTACTACACCTGAACCAACAACCACTGGTACAACTGAATCACCAACTACACCTGAACCAACAACCACTGGTACAACTGAATCACCAACTACACCTGAACCAACAACCACAGGTACAACTGAATCACCTACTACACCTGAACCAACTTCCAGTACAACTGAATCACTAACTACACCTGAACCAACAACCACAGGTACAACTGAATCAACAACTATACCTGAACCAACAACTACACCTGGAAGAACAACCACTGATACAACTGAACCACCAACTACACCTGAACCAACAACTACAGGTACAACTGAATCACCAACTACACCTGAACCAACAACCGCCAGTACAACTGAACTACCAACTACACCTGAACCAACAACCACAGGTACAACTGAATCACCAACTACACCTGAACCAACAACTGCCATTACAACAGAATCACCTACTACACCTAAACCAACAACCACTGGTACAACAGAATCACTAACTACACCTGGACCAACAACCTCCAGTACAATAGAATCACCAACTACACCTGAACCAACAACATCCAGTGCAACTGAGTCACCAACTACACCTGAACCAACAACCACTGGTACAACTGAACTACCAACTACACCTGGAAGAACATCCACTGGTACAACTGAACTACCAACTACACCTGGACCAACAACTGCCATTACAACAGAATCACCTACTACACCTGAACCAACAACCACAGGTACAACTGAACCACCATCTACACCTGGACCAACAACTGCCAGTACAACAGAATCACCAACTACAACCACGCAAAATCGGGTTGTAGCTAATGTCCCACTCTCTTTCAGTGTTTTTGGTAATTTTGAACCAAGCTTAAATAATCGAAGTTCCCGCAACTTCCGATCCTTGGCTGCCAGTATTATAACTGGGGTAAGTACCCTTATTCTGTGTTGATCTATTTATTAATCTCTCGTTGATCCTATTGTTTTTACGAAACAATGCCTTAGAACTTCATTTATCCCAGGAGGGAAATTGATCTGCCGACAGTCATAGAAACACAAAATACATGAAACATGAAATTAAAGTGACGAGCAGAAAGGATGGGGGATGTGCAAAGATTGGGGATGGGGGAGGGGGAAGGTTGGAGGGTGGGGGGGGGGGGGGGGGTGGAGAGTCAGTCTACCCCACGACAGAAGGGGGAGGAATTTGATAGCCACAGGGAAGAAGGATCTCCTGTGGCGTTCTGTGCTGCATCTTGGTGGGACCAGTCTGTTGCTGAAGGTGCTCCTCAGGTTGACCAGTGTGTCACGGAGGGGGTGAGCTGTATTGTCCAGGATGCTCTGCAGGAGATGCTTTGAGGAGCATCCTTCCCTCCAAGACCCCATATGGATCTAGCTGCCAGAGGAGGTCGCTGACAGGTTTTGGTGCGTTCTTTATCATTTTCTCATTTAGTAAGGAATACAGCCTAAGTATTACTGTAGATATGTTTAATGGCATATTTTCTTTTAGTGTGCTTTAAGTATGAGAAGGTGCAGGAGAGTAATGTTGCATCTCTGAATCTCCAAGGAGATTTGCCGAGTGGATTTTCCTATCTTAAGCCACGTTGACAGAGACAGAGCCATTTCAATCTTTCAAAGGAAAAATGCAGAGTACAATTTTGGGAAAATGTTGTGCAAGGGAACTGGCTGAGTGATGTTGACTGGTTTGCCCCACTGGTTGCTAGCATGGGCCAGCTGGGCTGAACGGCCTACTTCCCTGTCTTTATGTTCCCCGAGTCTAATACTTGTACAGGACTGAGCAACTGCTTCAGTGATGATGAATGACACAAAGTGCAGGAGTAACTCAGTAGGTCAGGCAGCCTCTCCAAAAGACATGAATAGGCAATGTTTCAGATTGGGACCCTTCTTCGAACTCATTGTCCCGACCCAAAATATCACTTATTCACGTTCTGTCGAAATTCTAGGACAGCGCGGTGGTGCAGTGGTAGAGTTGCTGCCTCACAGCGCCAGAGGCCCGGGTTCAATCCAGACTACGGGTGCTGTCTGTACGGAGTTTGTACGTTCTCCCCGTGACCGCGTGGGTTTTCTCCGGGTGCTCCAATATCCTCCCACACTCCAAAGACGTGCAGGTTTGTGGGTTAACTGGCTTTTGTAAACATTGTTCCTAACGTGTGGGATAGTGATGGTTTACAGGGCTTGCTCTTTGGCGCGGAATCGATGGGCCAAAGGGGCAGTTTCCGCGCTGTATCTCTAAACTAAACTAAAAGCCAGATAGACACAAAATGCTGGAGTAACTCAATGGGTCAGGCAGCATTTCTGGAGAGAAGGAATGGGTGACGTTTCGAGGCGAGACCCAAAACGTCACCCATTCTTTCTCTCCAGAGATGCTGCCTGACCCGCTGAGTTACTCCAGCATTTTGTGTCTACCTTCGATTTAAACCAGCATCTACAGTTTTTTTCTTAAACTAAATTCCACCTGAACTACTTAGTCATTCCAGCACTTTCTGTCTCCTTTTTAAACCAACATCTGTTGTGATACACGTCCCTTTAAACCTTTTGCATGTAATATTAAGTGTCCTGAAATGGACCTCAAGAGTCAAGAGAGTAAAAAATGTTTAATTGTCTTATGTACAAGGAGAATTTATGACAAGGTCTATATACATCATACGAGGGAACACCAGGGGACATCTTTCAACTGTCCTGCCAACTTCCTAAGTTCAGTGAGAGCCATCTCATCGAATAAAAAAACATTACCTTCTACTATAAAGTCATTCAAGTAGAAAGAGGTTCTCGTATTTTTATTGTGTGCTTTGAACTTAAACCTTCCTGACTCATGTAGCACGGAAACAGACCAAGTCATTCATGTTAACCAATATGTCCCATTGAAGCAAGTCCCATTTTCCAATATTTACCCCATATTCTTTATAACCTTTCCTATACTTGTACCTGTCAAGAAAAGTCTCGACTCGAAAAGCCTCCCATTCCTTCTGCCAGATATGCTGAGTTACTCCAGCATTTTGTGTCTATCAAGTGTCTTTCATATGTTGCTATTGTACCTCCCTCAACTACCTCCACTGGCAGCTCGTTCCATCTGGGATTCATGGGAGGGGGTCTTGGAGGGGAGGATGCTCCTCAAACTGCGGAGCATCCTGGACAATACAGCTCACCCTCTCTCTCCATGACACTCTGGTCAACCTGAGGAGCAACTTCAGCAACAGACTGGTTCCACCAAGATGCAGCACAGGACGCCACAGGAGATCCTACTTCCCTGTGGCTATCAAACTGTACAACTCCTCCCCCTTCTGTCGTGGGGTAGACTGAAACACCCCCCCCCAATTTTTGCACATCTCCCAATCCTTTCCACTCATCATTTTGATTTCATGTTTCGTGTACTTTGTGTTTCATGACTGCTGGCAAATCAATTTTCCTCCTGGGATAAATAAAGTTCTATCGTATTGTATCCTATCATATTGTATCTTATCGTATCATACACACTCTGAGTGAAAAAGTTGCCCCTCAGGTTCCTATTAAATTTCCCCTCTCACCTTAAACCTATGTCCTCTGGTTTTTAATTCCCCCAAAGGGTAAAAAACTGTGCATTAATCCTATCGTTTCCTCTCATGATCTTATACACCTTACAGAACCAGGGGCCACAGTTACAAATAAGTGGTGTGTCATTTAGGACTGAGATGAGGAAGAACTTTTTCACTCAGAGAGTTGTGAATCTGTGGAATTCTCTGCCACAGAAGGCAGTGGAGGCCAAATCACTGGATGTTTTCAAGAGAGAGTTAGATTTAGCTCTTCGGGCTAACGGAAGCAAGGGATGGGGGGAGAAAGCAGGAATGGGGTACTGATTTTGGATAATCAGCCATGGCGATGTTGGCTCAAAGGGCCAAATGGCCTTCTCCTGCACCTATTTTCTATGTATCTATGTTTTTATGTTTCTATATTTCTAAGGTATAATTCTCCAGAGAAAAAAACATGTCTAGCATGCGCTGCTTTAAGCTGCAGGGCTGTGGAACAACTAGCTGAGTGGGGTAACACACTGTAGGTGGTGGCTAACTGCTTGCTGTGCCTATTTGTTCCGATTTTGAAACTGATGTATGAAATGCTTTGGGTAGGAGAAGCAATGGAAGTGGCTGGGAAGTCAAGCCACCTGTCTCTTTAAATTATCCTCCCTGCTCCCACTCTGATTTGTTTGCCTTTTGACAAAAGTTCAGTCTAGTTTGTTGTCTTGTGTACAGAGGTACAGTGAAAAGCTTTTGTTGCGTGCTATCCAGTCATCGGAGAGACAGTACACGATGGCCGGTGATATGGCCACTCAAAATGTTAGTTTGGTTAACAACTCTTAGTTTTGCAGTTTATTTATCAAACGATTGCAAATGAATCCTCATAGATGTATTTCTTTTGCAGCTTGATGCTGTGTACAGACCGGACCCAAATTATCTTCGAGCAATAGTCAATGGTTTCAGGTAAGGAATGAACAATTTGCATCTCTTGGCTGTGGGTAGTCAATCAACTTAACATTTTTTAACCTCAACCTAAAGGGAGTGCAAATAGAAAAAAATTCAGGTCCACTGCATGGAACCAACTAATGGCTGGAGTCCTGCCATTAGACCACAGAGGTTGATAATAGAAAATATACCCTAGAACACAGTACAACACAGGAACAGGACTTTCAGTCTGAAGAAGGGGCTCGACCCGAAACATCACCCATTCCTTCTCTCCAGAGATGCTGCCTGTCCCGCTGAGTTATTCCAGCGTTTTGTGTCTATCTTCGGTTTAAACCAGCATCTGCACTTCCTTCCCACACACTGGAAAAGGCCACTATGTTGTCCATCCAAGTAAACCCAACTACCTCCACGTGGTATACACCGATCAGCCAAAACATTATGACCACTGACGGGCAAAGTGAATAACATTGGTCATCTTGTTACAATGGCACCTGTCAAGGGGTGGGATATATTAGGCAGCAAGTGAACAGTCAGTTCTTGAAGTTGATGTGTTGGATGCAGGAGAAATGGGCAGGAGTAAAGACCTGAGCGACTTTGACAAGGGCCAAATTGTTATGGCCAGATGACTGGGTCAGAGCATCTCTGAAATGGCAAGGCTTGTGGGGTGCTCCCGGTCAGCAGTGGTGAGTGCCAGTGGACAGTGGTCCGAGGAAGGACAAACCACAAACCGGCAACAGGGTGTCGGGCGCCCAAGGCTCATCGATGTGCGAGGACAACGAAGGGTATTCCATCTGGTCCGAACCGACAGAAGGTCTACCGTGGCACAAGTCACAGAAAACTTTAATGGTGGTCACGGGAGGAATGTGTCACAATACACAGTGCATCGCGCCCTGCTGCGTATGGGGCTGCACACGGAGGACCAACAGCATATTAGGCAGGTGGTCATAATGTTTTGGCTCATCAAGACATAATGTTTTGGCTGATTGGTGTAAATCCATTTATTCCCAGCCTGTGCATGTCTCTGTCTTAATGCCTCTAACATTGCTATCGTATTTACTTCCACCACCACCCACGCAGTATGTTCTAGGCACCCACTGCCCTCTGAGTAAAAATCTTGCCTCCCATATCTCTTTTAAACTTTCCCCCTCTCTCATCTTAAAGCTATGCCCTCTAGTATTTGACATTTCAACGCTGGGAAAAAATATATCATCTACCCTATCTACGCCTCTCAGAATTTTATCAGGCCTCCCCTCAGCCTCTGATGCTTCAGAGAAAACAATCCAAGTTTGCCTAACCTCTTCTCACAGCACTTCTTCTTCTTAAGCCCTTGGCTCCGCTAGGGAGCACAGGCCGTTGACAAATGTCCTCCACCTCACTCGGTCTTTCGAGATTTCCCCAGTTGAACCACTCCCAGACATTTGTGCCTGGACACCTCTTCTCCAGCTGTTCCTGGGGCCACCTCTTTTCCTTTTTCCTTGGGGGTTCCATTTCAGGGCTTGCCGGGTGATGTTTGTGGCGCGTTTTCTGAGGGTGTGTCCAATCCAACCCAATTTTCTCTTTCAAATTTGTAAGTCAATGGGATCCTGGCTTAGCTATTACTCCTTAATCTAGGCATCATTCAGTTTACAACTCAGCGGTATGAATATAGACGAAGTGTGTAGGAAGGAACTGCAGATGCAGAGACACAAAAAGCTGGAGTAACATATGTCCTTTGAACCTTTGGGGTAAGATGGTTCTGCATCTGGATTTAGAAACAAGGAACTGCAGATGCTGGTTAATATATAAAAGGGCACCATGTGCTGGAGTAACTCAGCAGCATCTCTGGAGACCATGGATGGGTGATGTTTCGGGTCAAGAGCCTTCTACAGACTCTAAAGAAGGGTCTCGACCTGAAACATCACCCACCTTTTTTCTCCAGATTTACTCCAGTATTTTGTGTCTATCTTAGGAAAGGTTTAAAGGGATATGGGCCCAATGCGGGCAAATGTCAAGTCAAGTCAAGTCAATTTTATTTGTAGAGCACATTTAAAAACAACCCACGTTGACCAAAGTGCTGCACATCAGTTCAGGTACTAAGGACGAACATACAATGGCACACAAACATAACAGCACATACATAAACAGTTCACAGCACCCCCTCAGAGGGCCTCAAAAGCTAGGGAGTAGAAATAGGTTTTGAGCCTGGACCAAAAGGAGTAGATGGAGGGGGCAATTCTGATGGGGAGAGGGCCATCTTGGTCAGCACGGATGGGTTGGGCCGAAGGGCCTGTTTCTGTGCAGTATGATTATGGCTATCTATGACTAGTTCAACATTTGTTCCAAACTCCTGTCTAAACATGGTTCTCAAAAGTTGCAGGATATGAAATAAACTGGATATTACAGTTCAAGATGTATAACCAGATGAATTTACCTTTTCTAGGAATGGATCCATTATCGCAAACTGTACCCTAGAGTTTGGAAATACCACCACACCTCCCAATGGGTCAGAAGTGGTGAGACAATTGGTTAATAGTTTAAGAAATGGCACGGATTTAGGAAACGTCACACTTATTCCAGTGACCATCATTTCTGGTGGTAAGTGTTATAAATTATGCTGCAAATTTCACAATGCAAGAGCTACCTGATTGTTGCAAAGACTGATGTACATGGATAGGACAGGTTCGGAGGGATATGCACCAAAGGTGGGACTAGTGTAAATGGGGCACGTTGACTAGTGTGGGCAAGTTGGGCTGAAGGGCCTGTTTCCACAATGTATCACTCTGTGACTCTAACCAGCAGGTTGAAGTTGACTGGTCAATGTTTCTCGTAAAGGTGAAAGGGGTCGGAAATAAAGGTTCCAAAGAGGAAATTCCTCCCACATCCCTCCATAACACTAATAATGTTGTCACCCTGTGAATCAATTGAAAAAAAATGAATGAATGAAAACCTTATCGTCACATGAGACAAGTCACAGTGAACTTCTATCCTTGCATACCTTGGCCCCCATCCCTGCACCAGTTCCCCCTTCGTTCTTGCCTCCCCCCCCCAACGGCGGTCCCCCCATTTTAGAAGGATGAGAGGAGATCTTATCGAAACGTATAAGATTATTAAGGTGTTGGACACGTTAGAGGCAGGAAACATGTTCCCAATGTTGGGGGAGTCCAGAACAAGGGGCCACAGTTTAAGAATAAGGGGTAGGCCATTTAGAACTGAGATGAGGAAAAACTTTTTCAGTCAGAGAGTTGTGAATCTGTGGAATTCTCTGCTTCAGAAGGCAGTGGAGGCCAATTCTCTGAATGCATTCAAGAGAGAGCTAGATAGAGCTCTTAAGGATAGCGGAGTCAGGGGGTATGGGGAGAAGGCAGCAACGGGGTACTGATTGAGAATGATCAGCCATGATCACATTGAATGGCGGTGCTGGCTCGAAGGGTCCAATGGCCTCCTCCTGCACCTATTGTCTATTGTTCTTCAGGGCGGTCCCCCCACGCCAGGTCCTCCTTTGTTCCTTCCCTTGGCAGCGACTTCCTTACTTCACGGGGACGTCTCGCCCGTCGGTCGGCGCCATCATCGGCCGCCGCTGTGACCTCTCAATGAAATATGAGGTGCTGTTCCTCCAATGATTCTGGGTGATCAGCCATGATCATGTTGAATGGCCGTGCTGGCTCGAAGGGCCAAATGGCCTCCTCCTGCACCGATTTTCTATGTTTCTATGTTAATTTGCGTTGTGCCTCACTCTGACAGTGGAGGAGGCCCAGGATAGGAATGTCAGTGTGGGAATGGGAGGGGGAGTTAAAGTGTTTAGTCTAAATAACGTCGAAAAATTAAGTATCAGTATAATGAGGAACGTGACAAATGCTATGCAAAGCTACCCTGGGGGAATGGAACACATTGGGTAAGGCTCAGTGGTCGGAAGCCATTATATATATATACATACATATATATGTATATATATGTGTGTGTGTGTGTGTGTGTGTGTGTGTTTGTGTGTGTGTGTGTGTGTGTGTGTGTGTATATATATATATATATTCAGTCTGAAGAAGGGTCTCGATCCGAAACGTCACCCATTCCTTCTCTCCCGAGATGCTGCCTGACCTGCTGAGTTACTCCAGCATTTACTACACCAAGAACCTTGGGGCAAAGATTATTCCCAACCCATTGTAACTGTCCGTCTTTAGTTTTTTAGTTTGAGATGTACAGGCCCTTCGGCCCACCGAGTCCGTACCAAACAGCGACCCCCGCACACTAACACTACCCTACACACACTAGGGACAATTTACATTTATACCAAGCCAATTAACCTAGAAACCTGCACGTCTTTGGAGTGTGGGATGAAACCGAAGATCTCAGAGAAAACGCAAGCAGGTCAAGGGGAGAACGTACAAACTCTGTACGGACAGCACCCGAAGTTGGGATTGAACCTGGGTCTCCGGCGCTGTAAAAGCTGTAAGGCAATAACTCTACCGTTGCGCCACCGTGCCGCCCACAAATGTCTAATGTAACTGCACCAAAGGCAGATATGCCAAAGAAACAGAATTCCAGTAATGCAAGCCTGGTACCCAGGCTTAATGTGTGACATGCTGCTGGAGTCCAGAGTCCTAGTTTCACCTGACATAGATAGTGCAATAATACTCTGATATCAGTCTCAAAAGGACGTGAAGGTACAGAAACTGGACCTAACAGGACACAAATAGAGCAGAAAATTGTGGGTCGTGGGATGATGCAAGTATTAATGTCAGAGGGAAGATTAAAATGATTAAAATGAACTTTCCAAAAGACAAAAATTATGGACTAATAATGTTCTTTTCCTCATTCAACATTGTACCACCAGATTCCGCACAACCACAATTCTCCAGTACAACTGGTACAACTGAATCACCAACTACACCTGAACCAACAACCACAGGTACAACGGAATCACCAACTACACCTGAACCATCAACCACTGGTACAACTGAATCACCTACTACACCTGAACCAACAACCACTGGTACAACTGAATCACCAACTACACCTGAACCAACAACCACTGGTACAACTGAATCACCAACTACACCTGAACCAACAACCACAGGTACAACTGAATCACCTACTACACCTGAACCAACAACCACAGGTACAACTGAATCACCTACTACACCTGAACCAACAACCACTGGTACAACTGAATCACCAACTACACCTGAACCAACAACCACTGGTACAACTGAATCACCAACTACACCTGAACCAACAACCACAGGTACAACGGAATCACCAACTACACCTGAACCATCAACCACTGGTACAACTGAATCACCTACTACACCTGAACCAACAACCACTGGTACAACTGAATCACCAACTACACCTGAACCAACAACCACTGGTACAACTGAATCACCAACTACACCTGAACCAACAACCACAGGTACAACTGAATCACCTACTACACCTGAACCAACAACCACAGGTACAACTGAATCACCTACTACACCTGAACCAACAACCACTGGTACAACTGAATCACCAACTACACCTGAACCAACAACCACTGGTACAAATGAATCACCAACTACACCTGAACCAACAACCACAGGTACAACTGAATCACCAACTACACCTGGGCCAACAACTGCCAGTACAACAGCATCACCAACTACAGCCACGCAAAATCGGGTTGTAGTTAATGTCCCACTCTCTTTCAGTGCTGTTGGTAATTTTGAACTAAGCTTAAATAATCGAAGTTCCCGCAACTTCCGATCCTTGGCTGCCCGTATTACAACTGGGGTAAGTTCCCTTATTCTGTGTTGATCTATTTATTAATCTCTCGTTGATCCTATTGTTTTTACGAAACAATGCCTTTGAACTTCATTTATCCCAGGAGGGAAATTGATCTGCCGACAGTCATAGAAACACAAAATACATGAAACATGAAATTAAAGTGACGAGCAGAAAGGATGGGGGATGTGCAAAGATTGGGGATGGGGGAGGGGGAAGGTTGGAGGGTGGGGGGGGGGGGGGGGGTGGTGGAGAGTCAGTCTACCCCACGACAGAAGGGGGAGGAATTTGATAGCCACAGGGAAGAAGGATCTCCTGTGGCGTTCTGTGCTGCATCTTGGTGGGACCAGTCTGTTGCTGAAGGTGCTCCTCAGGTTGACCAGTGTGTCACGGAGGGGGTGAGCTGTATTGTCCAGGATGCTCTGCAGGAGATGCTTTGAGGAGCATCCTTCCCTCCATGACCACCTCCCATGGACCCCATATGGATCTAGCTGCCAGAGGAGGTCGCTGACAGGTTTTGGTGCGTTCTTTATCATTTTCTCATTTAGTAAGGAATACAGCCTAAGTATTACTGTAGATATGTTTAATGGCATATTTTCTTTTAGTGTGCTTTAAGTATGAGAAGGTGCAGGAGAGTAATGTTGCATCTCTGAATCTCCAAGGAGATTTGCCGAGTGGATTTTCCTATCTTAAGCCACGTTGACAGAGACAGAGCCATTTCAATCTTTCAAAGGAAAAATGCAGAGTACAATTTTGGGAAAATGTTGTGCAAGGGAACTGGCTGAGTGATGTTGACTGGTTTGCCCCACTGGTTGCTAGCATGGGCCAGCTGGGCTGAACGGCCTACTTCCCTGTCTTTATGTTCCCCGAGTCTAATACTTGTACAGGACTGAGCAACTGCTTCAGTGATGATGAATGACACAAAGTGCAGGAGTAACTCAGTAGGTCAGGCAGCCTCTCCAAAAGACATGAATAGGCAATGTTTCAGATTGGGACCCTTCTTCGAACTCATTGTCCCGACCCAAAATATCACTTATTCACGTTCTGTCGAAATTCTAGGACAGCACGGTGGTGCAGTGGTAGAGTTGCTGCCTCACAGCGCCAGAGGCCCGGGTTCAATCCAGACTACGGGTGCTGTCTGTACGGAGTTTGTACGTTCTCCCCGTGACCGCGTGGGTTTTCTCCGGGTGCTCCAATATCCTCCCACACTCCAAAGACGTGCAGGTTTGTGGGTTAACTGGCTTTTGTAAACATTGTTCCTAACGTGTGGGATAGTGATGGTTTACAGGGCTTGCTCTTTGGCGCGGAATCGATGGGCCAAAGGGGCAGTTTCCGCGCTGTATCTCTAAACTAAACTAAAAGCCAGATAGACACAAAATGCTGGAGTAACTCAATGGGTCAGGCAGCATTTCTGGAGAGAAGGAATGGGTGACGTTTCGAGGCGAGACCCAAAACGTCACCCATTCTTTCTCTCCAGAGATGCTGCCTGACCCGCTGAGTTACTCCAGCATTTTGTGTCTACCTTCGATTTAAACCAGCATCTACAGTTTTTTTCTTAAACTAAATTCCACCTGAACTACTTAGTCATTCCAGCACTTTCTGTCTCCTTTTTAAACCAACATCTGTTGTGATACACGTCCCTTTAAACCTTTTGCATGTAATATTAAGTGTCCTGAAATGGACCTCAAGAGTCAAGAGAGTAAAAAATGTTTAATTGTCTTATGTACAAGGAGAATTTATGACAAGGTCTATATACATCATACGAGGGAACACCAGGGGACATCTTTCAACTGTCCTGCCAACTTCCTAAGTTCAGTGAGAGCCATCTCATCGAATAAAAAAACATTACCTTCTACTATAAAGTCATTCAAGTAGAAAGAGGTTCTCGTATTTTTATTGTGTGCTTTGAACTTAAACCTTCCTGACTCATGTAGCACGGAAACAGACCAAGTCATTCATGTTAACCAATATGTCCCATTGAAGCAAGTCCCATTTTCCAATATTTACCCCATATTCTTTATAACCTTTCCTATACTTGTACCTGTCAAGAAAAGTCTCGACTCGAAAAGCCTCCCATTCCTTCTGCCAGATATGCTGAGTTACTCCAGCATTTTGTGTCTATCAAGTGTCTTTCATATGTTGCTATTGTACCTCCCTCAACTACCTCCACTGGCAGCTCGTTCCATCTGGGATTCATGGGAGGGGGTCTTGGAGGGGAGGATGCTCCTCAAACTGCGGAGCATCCTGGACAATACAGCTCACCCTCTCTCTCCATGACACTCTGGTCAACCTGAGGAGCAACTTCAGCAACAGACTGGTTCCACCAAGATGCAGCACAGGACGCCACAGGAGATCCTACTTCCCTGTGGCTATCAAACTGTACAACTCCTCCCCCTTCTGTCGTGGGGTAGACTGAAACACCCCCCCCCAATTTTTGCACATCTCCCAATCCTTTCCACTCATCATTTTGATTTCATGTTTCGTGTACTTTGTGTTTCATGACTGCTGGCAAATCAATTTTCCTCCTGGGATAAATAAAGTTCTATCGTATTGTATCCTATCGTATTGTATCTTATCGTATCATACACACTCTGAGTGAAAAAGTTGCCCCTCAGGTTCCTATTAAATTTCCCCTCTCACCTTAAACCTATGTCCTCTGGTTTTTAATTCCCCCAAAGGGTAAAAAACTGTGCATTAATCCTATCGTTTCCTCTCATGATCTTATACACCTTACAGAACCAGGGGCCACAGTTACAAATAAGTGGTGTGTCATTTAGGACTGAGATGAGGAAGAACTTTTTCACTCAGAGAGTTGTGAATCTGTGGAATTCTCTGCCACAGAAGGCAGTGGAGGCCAAATCACTGGATGTTTTCAAGAGAGAGTTAGATTTAGCTCTTCGGGCTAACGGAAGCAAGGGATGGGGGGAGAAAGCAGGAATGGGGTACTGATTTTGGATAATCAGCCATGGCGATGTTGGCTCAAAGGGCCAAATGGCCTTCTCCTGCACCTATTTTCTATGTATCTATGTTTTTATGTTTCTATATTTCTAAGGTATAATTCTCCAGAGAAAAAAACATGTCTAGCATGCGCTGCTTTAAGCTGCAGGGCTGTGGAACAACTAGCTGAGTGGGGTAACACACTGTAGGTGGTGGCTAACTGCTTGCTGTGCCTATTTGTTCCGATTTTGAAACTGATGTATGAAATGCTTTGGGTAGGAGAAGCAATGGAAGTGGCTGGGAAGTCAAGCCACCTGTCTCTTTAAATTATCCTCCCTGCTCCCACTCTGATTTGTTTGCCCTTTGACAAAAGTTCAGTCTAGTTTGTTGTCTTGTGTACAGAGGTACAGTGAAAAGCTTTTGTTGCGTGCTATCCAGTCATCGGAGAGACAGTACACGATGGCCGGTGATATGGCCACTCAAAATGTTAGTTTGGTTAACAACTCTTAGTTTTGCAGTTTATTTATCAAACGA
This sequence comes from Rhinoraja longicauda, assembly GCF_053455715.1. Classification (NCBI taxonomy): domain Eukaryota; kingdom Metazoa; phylum Chordata; class Chondrichthyes; order Rajiformes; family Arhynchobatidae; genus Rhinoraja; species Rhinoraja longicauda. Next base: position 1,937,910 of record NC_135990.1, read on the forward strand.
TTGCAAATGAATCCTCATAGATGTATTTCTTTTGCAGCTTGATGCTGTGTACAGACCGGACCCAAATTATCTTCGAGCAATAGTCAATGGTTTCAGGTAAGGAATGAACAATTTGCATCTCTTGGCTGTGGGTAGTCAATCAACTTAACATTTTTTAACCTCAACCTAAAGGGAGTGCAAATAGAAAAAAATTCAGGTCCACTGCATGGAACCAACTAATGGCTGGAGTCCTGCCATTAGACCACAGAGGTTGATAATAGAAAATATACCCTAGAACACAGTACAACACAGGAACAGGACTTTCAGTCTGAAGAAGGGGCTCGACCCGAAACATCACCCATTCCTTCTCTCCAGAGATGCTGCCTGTCCCGCTGAGTTATTCCAGCGTTTTGTGTCTATCTTCGGTTTAAACCAGCATCTGCACTTCCTTCCCACACACTGGAAAAGGCCACTATGTTGTCCATCCAAGTAAACCCAACTACCTCCACGTGGTATACACCGATCAGCCAAAACATTATGACCACTGACGGGCAAAGTGAATAACATTGGTCATCTTGTTACAATGGCACCTGTCAAGGGGTGGGATATATTAGGCAGCAAGTGAACAGTCAGTTCTTGAAGTTGATGTGTTGGATGCAGGAGAAATGGGCAGGAGTAAAGACCTGAGCGACTTTGACAAGGGCCAAATTGTTATGGCCAGATGACTGGGTCAGAGCATCTCTGAAATGGCAAGGCTTGTGGGGTGCTCCCGGTCAGCAGTGGTGAGTGCCAGTGGACAGTGGTCCGAGGAAGGACAAACCACAAACCGGCAACAGGGTGTCGGGCGCCCAAGGCTCATCGATGTGCGAGGACAACGAAGGGTATTCCATCTGGTCCGAACCGACAGAAGGTCTACCGTGGCACAAGTCACAGAAAACTTTAATGGTGGTCACGGGAGGAATGTGTCACAATACACAGTGCATCGCGCCCTGCTGCGTATGGGGCTGCACACGGAGGACCAACAGCATATTAGGCAGGTGGTCATAATGTTTTGGCTCATCAAGACATAATGTTTTGGCTGATTGGTGTAAATCCATTTATTCCCAGCCTGTGCATGTCTCTGTCTTAATGCCTCTAACATTGCTATCGTATTTACTTCCACCACCACCCACGCAGTATGTTCTAGGCACCCACTGCCCTCTGAGTAAAAATCTTGCCTCCCATATCTCTTTTAAACTTTCCCCCTCTCTCATCTTAAAGCTATGCCCTCTAGTATTTGACATTTCAACGCTGGGAAAAAATATATCATCTACCCTATCTACGCCTCTCAGAATTTTATCAGGCCTCCCCTCAGCCTCTGATGCTTCAGAGAAAACAATCCAAGTTTGCCTAACCTCTTCTCACAGCACTTCTTCTTCTTAAGCCCTTGGCTCCGCTAGGGAGCACAGGCCGTTGACAAATGTCCTCCACCTCACTCGGTCTTTCGAGATTTCCCCAGTTGAACCACTCCCAGACATTTGTGCCTGGACACCTCTTCTCCAGCTGTTCCTGGGGCCACCTCTTTTCCTTTTTCCTTGGGGGTTCCATTTCAGGGCTTGCCGGGTGATGTTTGTGGCGCGTTTTCTGAGGGTGTGTCCAATCCAACCCAATTTTCTCTTTCAAATTTGTAAGTCAATGGGATCCTGGCTTAGCTATTACTCCTTAATCTAGGCATCATTCAGTTTACAACTCAGCGGTATGAATATAGACGAAGTGTGTAGGAAGGAACTGCAGATGCAGAGACACAAAAAGCTGGAGTAACATATGTCCTTTGAACCTTTGGGGTAAGATGGTTCTGCATCTGGATTTAGAAACAAGGAACTGCAGATGCTGGTTAATATATAAAAGGGCACCATGTGCTGGAGTAACTCAGCAGCATCTCTGGAGACCATGGATGGGTGATGTTTCGGGTCAAGAGCCTTCTACAGACTCTAAAGAAGGGTCTCGACCTGAAACATCACCCACCTTTTTTCTCCAGATTTACTCCAGTATTTTGTGTCTATCTTAGGAAAGGTTTAAAGGGATATGGGCCCAATGCGGGCAAATGTCAAGTCAAGTCAAGTCAATTTTATTTGTAGAGCACATTTAAAAACAACCCACGTTGACCAAAGTGCTGCACATCAGTTCAGGTACTAAGGACGAACATACAATGGCACACAAACATAACAGCACATACATAAACAGTTCACAGCACCCCCTCAGAGGGCCTCAAAAGCTAGGGAGTAGAAATAGGTTTTGAGCCTGGACCAAAAGGAGTCGATGGAGGGGGCAATTCTGATGGGGAGAGGGCCATCTTGGTCAGCACGGATGGGTTGGGCCGAAGGGCCTGTTTCTGTGCAGTATGATTATGGCTATCTATGACTAGTTCAACATTTGTTCCAAACTCCTGTCTAAACATGGTTCTCAAAAGTTGCAGGATATGAAATAAACTGGATATTACAGTTCAAGATGTATAACCAGATGAATTTACCTTTTCTAGGAATGGATCCATTATCGCAAACTGTACCCTAGAGTATGGAAATACCACCCCACCTCCCAATGGGTCAGAAGTGGTGAGACAATTGGTTAATAGTTTAGCAAATGGCACGGATTTAGGAAACGTCACACTTATTCCAGTGACCATCATTTCTGGTGGTAAGTGTTATAAATTATGCTGCAAATTTCACAATGCAAGAGCTACCTGATTGTTGCAAAGACTGATGTACATGGATAGGACAGGTTCGGAGGGATATGCACCAAAGGTGGGACTAGTGTAAATGGGGCACGTTGACTAGTGTGGGCAAGTTGGGCTGAAGGGCCTGTTTCCACAATGTATCACTCTGTGACTCTAACCAGCAGGTTGAAGTTGACTGGTCAATGTTTCTCGTAAAGGTGAAAGGGGTCGGAAATAAAGGTTCCAAAGAGGAAATTCCTCCCACATCCCTCCATAACACTAATAATGTTGTCACCCTGTGAATCAATTGAAAAAAAATGAATGAATGAAAACCTTATCGTCACATGAGACAAGTCACAGTGAACTTCTATCCTTGCATACCTTGGCCCCCATCCCTGCACCAGTTCCCCCTTCGTTCTTGCCTCCCCCCCCCAACGGCGGTCCCCCCATTTTAGAAGGATGAGAGGAGATCTTATCGAAACGTATAAGATTATTAAGGTGTTGGACACGTTAGAGGCAGGAAACATGTTCCCAATGTTGGGGGAGTCCAGAACAAGGGGCCACAGTTTAAGAATAAGGGGTAGGCCATTTAGAACTGAGATGAGGAAAAACTTTTTCAGTCAGAGAGTTGTGAATCTGTGGAATTCTCTGCTTCAGAAGGCAGTGGAGGCCAATTCTCTGAATGCATTCAAGAGAGAGCTAGATAGAGCTCTTAAGGATAGCGGAGTCAGGGGGTATGGGGAGAAGGCAGCAACGGGGTACTGATTGAGAATGATCAGCCATGATCACATTGAATGGCGGTGCTGGCTCGAAGGGTCCAATGGCCTCCTCCTGCACCTATTGTCTATTGTTCTTCAGGGCGGTCCCCCCACGCCAGGTCCTCCTTTGTTCCTTCCCTTGGCAGCGACTTCCTTACTTCACGGGGACGTCTCGCCCGTCGGTCGGCGCCATCATCGGCCGCCGCTGTGACCTCTCAATGAAATATGAGGTGCTGTTCCTCCAATGATTCTGGGTGATCAGCCATGATCATGTTGAATGGCCGTGCTGGCTCGAAGGGCCAAATGGCCTCCTCCTGCACCGATTTTCTATGTTTCTATGTTAATTTGCGTTGTGCCTCACTCTGACAGTGGAGGAGGCCCAGGATAGGAATGTCAGTGTGGGAATGGGAGGGGGAGTTAAAGTGTTTAGTCTAAATAACGTCGAAAAATTAAGTATCAGTATAATGAGGAACGTGACAAATGCTATGCAAAGCTACCCTGGGGGAATGGAACACATTGGGTAAGGCTCAGTGGTCGGAAGCCATTATATATATATACATACATATATATGTATATATATGTGTGTGTGTGTGTGTGTGTGTGTGTGTTTGTGTGTGTGTGTGTGTGTGTGTGTGTGTATATATATATATATATTCAGTCTGAAGAAGGGTCTCGATCCGAAACGTCACCCATTCCTTCTCTCCCGAGATGCTGCCTGACCTGCTGAGTTACTCCAGCATTTACTACACCAAGAACCTTGGGGCAAAGATTATTCCCAACCCATTGTAACTGTCCGTCTTTAGTTTTTTAGTTTGAGATGTACAGGCCCTTCGGCCCACCGAGTCCGTACCAAACAGCGACCCCCGCACACTAACACTACCCTACACACACTAGGGACAATTTACATTTATACCAAGCCAATTAACCTAGAAACCTGCACGTCTTTGGAGTGTGGGATGAAACCGAAGATCTCAGAGAAAACGCAAGCAGGTCAAGGGGAGAACGTACAAACTCTGTACGGACAGCACCCGAAGTTGGGATTGAACCTGGGTCTCCGGCGCTGTAAAAGCTGTAAGGCAACAACTCTACCGTTGCGCCACCGTGCCGCCCACAAATGTCTAATGTAACTGCACCAAAGGCAGATATGCCAAAGAAACAGAATTCCAGTAATGCAAGCCTGGTACCCAGGCTTAATGTGTGACATGCTGCTGGAGTCCAGAGTCCTAGTTTCACCTGACATAGATAGTGCAATAATACTCTGATATCAGTCTCAAAAGGACGTGAAGGTACAGAAACTGGACCTAACAGGACACAAATAGAGCAGAAAATTGTGGGTCGTGGGATGATGCAAGTATTAATGTCAGAGGGAAGAATAAAATTAACTTTCCAAAAGACAAAAATTATGGACTAATAATGTTCTTTTCCTCATTCAACATTGTACCACCAGATTCCGCACAACCACAATTCTCCAGTACAACTGGTACAACTGAATCACCAAGTACACCTGAACCAACAACCACAGGTACAACGGAATCACCAACTACACCTGAACCATCAACCACTGGTACAACTGAATCACCTACTACACCTGAACCAACAACCACTGGTACAACTGAATCACCAACTACACCTGAACCAACAACCACTGGTACAACTGAATCACCAACTACACCTGAACCAACAACCACAGGTACAACTGAATCACCTACTACACCTGAACCAACAACCACAGGTACAACTGAATCACCTACTACACCTGAACCAACAACCACTGGTATAACTGAATCACCAACTACACCTGAACCATCAACCACTGGTACAACTGAATCACCTACTACACCTGAACCAACAACCACTGGTACAACTGAATCACCAACTACACCTGAACCAACAACCACAGGTACAACTGAATCACCTACTACACCTGAACCAACAACCACAGGTACAACTGAATCACCAACTACACCTGAACCAACAACCACTGGTACAACTGAATCACCAACTACACCTGAACCAACAACCACAGGTACAACTGAATCACCAACTACACCTGAACCAACAACCACTGGTACAACTGAACCACCAACTACACCTGGAAGAACCACCGGTACAACTGAATCACCAACTACACCTGGGCCAACAACTGCCAGTACAACAGCATCACCAACTACAACCACGCAAAATCGGGTTGTAGCTAATGTCCCACTCTCTTTCAGTGCTGTTGGTAATTTTGAACTAAGCTTAAATAATCGAAGTTCCCGCAACTTCCGATCATTGGCTGCCCGTATTACAACTGGGGTAAGTTCCCTTATTCTGTGTTGATCTATTTATTAATCTCTCGTTGATCCTATTGTTTTTACGAAACAATGCCTTTGAACTTCATTTATCCCAGGAGGGAAATTGATCTGCCGACAGTCATAGAAACAAAAAATACATGAAACATGAAATTAAAGTGACGAGCAGAAAGGATGGGGGATGTGCAAAGATTGGGGATGGGGGAGGGGGAAGGTTGGAGGGTGGGGGGGGGGGGGTGGGGGGTGGGGGGAGAGTCAGTCTACCCCACGACAGAAGGGGGAGGAATTTGATAGCCACAGGGAAGAAGGATCTCCTGTGGCGTTCTGTGCTGCATCTTGGTGGGACCAGTCTGTTGATGAAGGTGCTCCTCAGGTTGACCAGTGTGTCACGGAGGGGGTGAGCTGTATTGTCCAGGATGCTCTGCAGGAGATGCTTTGAGGAGCATCCTTCCCTCCAAGACCACCTCCCATGGACCCCATATGGATCTAGCTGCCAGAGGAGGTCGCTGACAGGTTTTGGTGCGTTCTTTATCATTTTCTCATTTAGTAAGGAATACAGCGTAAGTATTACTGTAGATATGTTTAATGGCATATTTTCTTTTAGTGTGCTTTAAGTATGAGAAGGTGCAGGAGAGTAATGTTGCATCTCTGAATCTCAAAGGAGATTTGCCGAGTGGATTTTCCTATCTTAAGCCACGTTGACAGAGACAGAGCCATTTCAATCTTTCAAAGGAAAAATACAGAGTACAATTTTGGGAAAATGTTGTGCAAGGGAACTGGCTGAGTGATGTTGACTGGTTTGCCCCACTGGTTGCTAGCATGGGCCAGCTGGGCTGAACGGCCTTCTTCCCAGTCTTTATGTTCCGCGAGTCTAATACTTGTACAGGACTGAGCAAATGCTTCAGTGATGATGAATGACACAAAGTGCAGGAGTAACTCAGTAGGTCAGGCAGCCTCTCCAAAAGACATGAATAGGCAATGTTTCAGATTGGGACCCTTCTTCGAACTCATTGTCCCGACGCAAAATATCACTTATTCACGTTCTGCCGAAATTCTAGGACAGCGCGGTGGTGCAGTGGTAGAGTTGCTGCCTCACAGCGCCAGAGTCCCGGGTTCAATCCAGACTACGGGTGCTGTCTGTACGGAGTTTGTACGTTCACCCCGTGACCGCGTGGGTTTTCTCCGGGTGCTCCAATATCCTCCCACACTCCAAAGACGTGCAGGTTTGTGGGTTAACTGGCTTTTGTAAACATTGTTCCTAACGTGTGGGATAGTGATGGTTTACAGGGTTTGCTCTTTGGCGCGGAATCGATGGGCCAAAGGGGCAGTTTCCGCGCTGTATCTCTAAACTAAACTAAACTAAAAGCCAGATAGACACAAAATGCTGGAGTAACTCAATGGGTCAGGCAGCATTTCTGGAGAGAAGGAATGGGTGACGTTTCGAGGCGAGACCCAAAACGTCACCCATTCTTTCTCTCCAGAGATGCTGCCTGACCCGCTGAGTTACTCCAGCATTTTGTGTCTACCTTCGATTTAAACCAGCATCTACAGTTTTTTTCTTAAACTAAATTCCACCTGAACTGCTTAGTCATTCCAGCACTTTCTGTCTCCTTTTTAAACCAACATCTGTTGTGATACACGTCCCTTTAAACCTTTTGCATGTAATATTAAGTGTCCTGAAATGGACCTCAAGAGTCAAGAGAGTAAAAAATGTTTAATTGTCTTATGTACAAGGAGAATTTATGACAAGGTCTATATACATCATACGAGGGAACACCAGGGGACATCTTTCAACTGTCCTGCCAACTTCCTAAGTTCAGTGAGAGCCATCTCATCGAATAAAAAAACATTACCTTCTACTATAAAGTCATTCAAGTAGAAAGAGGTTCTCATATTTTTATTGTGTGCTTTGAACTTAAACCTTCCTGACTCATGTAGCACGGAAACAGACCAAGTCATTCATGTTAACCAATATGTCCCATCGAAGCAAGTCCCATTTTCCAATATTTACCCCATATTCTTTATAACCTTTCCTATACTTGTAACTGTCAGGAAAAGTCTCGACTCGAAACGCCTCCCATTCCTTCTGTCAGATATGCTGAGTTACTCCAGCATTTTGTGTCTATCAAGTGTCTTTCATATGTTGCTATTGTACCTACCTCAACTACCTCCACTGGCAGCTCGTTCCATCTGGGATTCATGGGAGGGGGTCTTGGAGGGGAGGATGCTCCTCAAACTGCGGAGCATCCTGGACAATACAGCTCATCCTCTCTCTCCATGACACTCTGGTCAACCTGAGGAGCACCTTCAGCAACAGACTGGTTCCACCAAGATGCAGCACAGGACGCCACAGGAGATCCTTCTTCCCTGTGGCTATCAAACTGTACAACTCCTCCCCCTTCTGTCGTGGGGTAGACTGATTCCCCCCCCCCCAATTTTTGCACATCTCCCAATCCTTTCCACTCATCACTTTGATTTCATGTTTCGTGTACTTTGTGTTTCATGACTGCTGGCAAATCAATTTTCCTCCTGGGATAAATAAAGTTCTATCGTATTGTATCCTATCCTATTGTATCTTATCGTATCATACACACTCTGAGTGAAAAAGTTGCCCCTCAGGTTCCTATTAAATTTCCCCTCTCACCTTAAACCTATGTCCTCTGGTTTTTAATTCCCCCAAAGGGTAAAAAACTGTGCATTAATCCTATTGTTTCCTCTCATGATCTTATACACCTTACAGAACCAGGGGCCACAGTTACAAATAAGTGGTGTGTCATTTAGGACTGAGATGAGGAAGAACTTTTTCACTCAGAGAGTTGTGAATCTGTGGAATTCCCTGCCACAGAAGGCAGTGGAGGCCAAATCACTGGATGTTTTCAAGAGAGAGTTAGATTTAGCTCTTCGGGCTAACGGAAGCAAGGGATGGGGGGAGAAAGCAGGAATGGGGTACTGATTTTGGATAATCAGCCATGGCGATGTTGGCTCAAAGGGCCAAATGGCCTTCTCCTGCACCTATTTTCTATGTATCTATGTTTTTATGTTTCTATATTTCTAAGGTATAATTCTCCAGAGAAAAAAACATGTCTAGCATGCGCTGCTTTAAGCTGCAGGGCTGTGGAACAACTAGCTGAGTGGGGTAACACACTGTAGGTGGTGGCTAACTGCTTGCTGTGCCTATTTGTTCCGATTTTGAAACTGATGTATGAAATGCTTTGGGTAGGAGAAGCAATGGAAGTGGCTGGGAAGTCAAGCCACCTGTCTCTTTAAATTATCCTCCCTGCTCCCACTCTGATTTGTTTGCCTTTTGACAAAAGTTCAGTCTAGTTTGTTGTCTTGTGTACAGAGGTACAGTGAAAAGCTTTTGTTGCGTGCTATCCAGTCATCGGAGAGACAGTACACGATGGCCGGTGATATGGCCACTCAAAATGTTAGTTTGGTTAACATTTCTTAGTTTTGCAGTTTATTTATCAAACGATTGCAAATGAATCCTCATAGATGTATTTCTTTTGCAGCTTGATGCTGTGTACAGTCCGGACCCAAATTACCGTCAAGCAATAGTCAATAATTTCAGGTAAGGAATAAACAATTTGCATCTCTTGGCTGTGGGTAGTCAATCAACTTAACATTTTTTAACCTCAACCTAAAGGGAGTGCAGATAGAAAAAATTTCAGGTCCACTGCATGGAACCAACTAATGGCTGGAGTCCTGCCATTAGACCACAGAGGTTGATAATAGAAAATATACCTTAGAACACAGTACAACACAGGAACAGGACTTTCAGTCTGAAGAAGGGGCTCGACCCGAAACATCACCCATTCCTTCTCTCCAGAGATGCTGCCTGTCCCGCTGAGTTATTCCAGCGTTTTGTGTCTATCTTCGGTTTAAACCAGCATCTGCACTTCCTTCCCATACACTGGAAAAGGCCACTATGTTGTCCATCCAAGTAAACCTAACTACCTCCACGTGGTATACACCGATCAGCTAAAACATTATGACCACTGACAGGCAAAGTGAATAACATTGGTCATCTTGTTACAATGGCACCTGTCAAGGGTTGGGATATATTAGGCAGCAAGTGAACAGTCAGTTCTTGAAGTTGATGTGTTGGATGCAGGAGAAATGGGCAGGAGTAAAGAACTGAGCGACTTTGACAAGGGCCAAATTGTTATGGCCAGATGACTGGGTCAGAGCATCTCTGAAACGGCAAGGCTTGTGGGGTGCTCCCGGTAAGCAGTGGTGAGTGCCAGTGGACAGTGGTCCGAGGAGGGACAAACCACAAGCCGGCAACAGGGTGTCGGGCGCCCAAGGCTCATCGATGTGCCAGGACAACGAAGGGTATCCCATCTGGTCCGAACCGACAGAAGGTCTACTGTGGCACAAGTCACAGAAAACTTTAATGGTGGTCACGGGAGGAATGTGTCACAATACACAGTGCCTCGCGCCCTGCTGCGTATGGGGCTGCACACGGAGGACCAACAGCATATTAGGCAGGTGGTCAAAATGTTTTGGCTCATCAAGACATAATGTTTTGGCTGATTGGTTTAAAAACTGCCCTCTGAGTAAAAATCTTGCCTCCCATATCTCTTTTAAACTTTCCCCCTCTCTCATCTTAAAGCCATGCCCTCTAGTATTTGACATTTCAACGCTGGGAAAAAAGATATCATCTACCCTATCTACGCCTCTCAGAATTTTATCAACCTCTATCAGGCCTCCCCTCAGCCTCTGATGCTTCAGAGAAAACAATCCAAGTTTGCCTAATCTCTTCTTACAGCTCTTCTTCTTCTTAAGCCCTTGGCTCCTCGGTCTTTCGAGATCTCCCCAGTTGAACCACTCCGAGACATTTGTGCCTGGACCCCTCTTCTCCAGCTGTTCCTGGGGCGACCTCTTTTCCTTTTTCCTTGGGGGTTCCATTTCAGGGCATGCCGGGTGATGTTTGGGGCGCGTTTTCTGAGGGTGTGTCCAATCCAACCCAATTTTCTCTTTCAAATTTGTAAGTCAATGGGATCCTGGCTTAGCTATTACTCCTTAATCCAGGCATCATTCAGTTTACAACTCAGCGGTATGAATATAGACAAAATGTGTAGGAAGGAACTGCAGATGCAGAGACACAAAAAGCTGGAGTAACATATGTCCTTTGAACCTTTGGGGTAAGATGGTTCTGCATCTGGATTTAGAAACAAGGAACTGCAGATGCTGGTTAATATATAAAAGGGCACCATGTGCTGGAGTAACTCAGCAGCATCTCTGGAGACCATGGATGGGTGATGTTTCGGGTCGAGAGCCTTCTACAGACTAAAGAAGGGTCTCGACCTGAAACATCACCCACCTTTTTTCTCCAGATTTACTCCAGAATTTTGTATCTATCTTAGGAAAGGTTTAGAGGGATATGGGCCCAATGCGGGCAAATGTCAAGTCAAGTCAAGTCAATTTTATTTGTAGAGCACATTTAAAAACAACCCACATTAACCAAAGTGCTGTACATAAGGACGAACATACAATGGCACATACATAAACAGTTCACAGCACCCCCTCAGAGGGCCTCAAAAGCTAGGGAGTAGAAATAGGTTTTGAGCCTGGACTTAAAGGAGTCGATGGAGGGGGCAGTTCTGATGGGGAGAGGGCCATCTTGGTCAGCACGGACGGGTTGGGCCGAAGGACCTGTTTCTGTGCAGCATGATTATGGCTATCTATGACTAGTTCAACATTTGTTCCAAACTCCTGTCTAAACATGGTTCTCAAAACGTTGCTGGATATGAAATAAACTGGATATTACAGTTCAAGATGTATAACCAGATGAATTTACCTTTTCTAGGAATGGATCCATTATCGCAAACTGTATCCTAGAGTATGAAAATACCACCACACCTCCCACTGAATCAGAAGTGGTGAGACAATTGTTTAATAGTTTAGCAAATGGCACGGATTTAGGAAACGTCACACTTATTCCAGGGACCATCAGTTCTGGTGGTAAGTGTTATAAATTATGCTGCAAATTTCACAATGCAAGAGCTACCTGATTGTTGCAAAGACTGATGTACATGGATAGGACAGGTTCGGAGGGATATGCACCAAAGGTGGGACTAGTGTAAATGGGGCACTTTGACTAGTGTGGGCAAGTTGGGCTGAAGGGCCTGTTTCCACAATGTATCACTCTGTGACTCTAACCAGCAGGTTGAAGTTGACTGGTCAATGTTTCTCGTAAAGGTGAAAGGGGTCAGAAATAAAGGTTCCAAAGAGGAAATTCCTCCCAGATCCCTCCATAACACTAATAATGTTCTCACCCTGTGAATCAATTAAAAAAAAACTTGCATTAGAATATGTTCCTTTATAGTAAGTCACAGGGTGATGGAGAGATTTAGTGGCTCTTCGGCCCAGAGTCCATGCCAACTATCAATTACCCATTAATCACATTTTCTTTTCTAACCACCTTCTCGTCAATTCCCTCCAGATTCTCCACTCACCTGAATGAATGAATGAATGGAAACCTTATTGTCACATGAGACAAGTCACAGTGAACCTCTTTCCTTGCATACCTTGGCCCCCATCCCTGCACCAGTTCCCCCTTCGTTCTTGCCCCTCTCCCCCCCCACGGCGGTCCCCCCATTTTAGAAGGATGAGAGGAGATCTTATCGAAACGTATAAGATTATTAAGGGATTGGACACGTTAGAGGCAGAAAACATGTTCCCAATGTTGGGGGAGTCCAGAACAAGGGGCCACAGTTTAAGAATAAGGGTAGGCCATTTAGAACTGAGATGAGGAAAAACCTTTTCAGTCAGAGAGTTGTGAATCTGTGGAATTCTCTGCCTCAGAAGGCAGTGGAGGCCAATTCTCTGAATGCATTCAAGAGAGAGCTAGATAAAGCTCTTAAGGATAGCGGAGTCAGGGGGTATGGGGAGAAGGCAGGAACGGGGTACTGATTGAGAATGATCAGCCATGATCACATTGAATGGCGGTGCTGGCTCGAAGGGCCGAATGGCCTCCTCCTGTACCTATTGTCTATTGTCTATTGTTCTTCAGGGCGGTCCCCCCACGCCAGGTCCTCCTTTGTTCCTTCCCTTGGCAGCGACTTCCTTACTTCACGGGGACGTCTCGCCCGTCGGTCGGCTCCATCATCGACTGCCGCTGTGACCTCTCAATGAAATATGAGATGCTGTTCCTCAAATGATTCTGGGTGATCAGCCATGATCATGTTGAATGGCCGTGCTGGCTCGAAGGGCCAAATGGCCTCCTGCACCTATTTTCTATGTTTCTATGTTTCTATGTTAATTTGCGTTGTGCCTCACTCTGACAGTGGAGGAGGCCCAGGATAGGAATGTCAGTGTGGGAATGGGAGGGGGAGTTAAAGTGTTTAGTCTAAATAACGTCCAAAAATTAAGTATCAGTATAATGAGGAACATTAACGTGACAAATGCTATGCAAAGCTTCCCTGGGGGAATGGAACACATTGGGTAATACTCATATATATATGTGTGTGTGTGTGTGTGTATATATATATATATAGGTGTATGTGTGTATGTATATATATATATATATATGTGTGTGTGTGTGTGTGTGTGTGTGTGTATGTATATATATATATATATATAGGTGTGTGTGTGTATGTGTGTATGTATATATATATATATATATATATATGTGTGTGTGTGTGTGTGTGTGTGAATGTATGTATGTATGTATGTATTTATTCACAAAGTGCTGGAGTAACTCAGCAGGTCAGGCAGCATCTCAGGAGAGAAGGAATGGGTGACGTTTCGCGTCGAGACCTTTATTCAGTTTTCTTGGGACTATGTATGTATGTATGTATGTATGTATATATATACGATATTAGAATATACATAAAAATATAATGATATAAAGCTGCTTTACTAGATATTTATATATCTATTTTTTCTTCTCCAGGTACCACTCTGAACAATTTGCAACCTATTTCTTTGAGTATTTCCTATGTGATAGAAAATATGGCTTTCACCAACACACTCAACAACATGAGTTCTACTGAGTTTATAAACCTCAGATCTTCAGTGATAAATTGGGTATGTCACAGCAAATCGCTCATACTGTCTGTTGACTTTGCCAAGTGCAGGGACAGACTACTGAGACCAAGTGTAAAGTTTAACCAACTAACCCTTTTTGTTTCTTTTCACTAAACAGCTTAAACCAGTGTTGACATCAGTGTTTGGTGCAAGAACCACGTCCAATTATAATGTCAGTTTTAGGTAAGTCTCCTAAATGCTGACCCTTGTACAGGAGGGGTAGTGTCACCCAAATGTCACAGTGCTGCGCCTGTGAAATAACATAGACAATAGGTGCAGGCGTAGGCCATTCGGCCCTTTGAGCCAGCACCGCCATTCAATGTGGTCATGGCTGATCATTCTCAATCAGTACCCTGTTCCTGCCTTCTCCCCATACCCCCTGACTCCGCTATCTTTAAGAGCTCTATCTAGCTCTCTCTTGAATGCATTCAGAGAATTGGCCTCCACTGCCTTCTGAGGCAGAGAATTCCACAGATTTACAACTCACTGACTGAAAAAGTTTTTCCTCATCTCTGTTCTAAATGGCCTCCCCCTTATTCTTAAACTGTGGCCCCTGGTTCTGGACTCCCCCAACATTGGGAACATGTTTCCTGCCTCTAACGTGTCCCACCCCTTAATAATCTAATACGTTTCGATAAGATCCCCTCCTATCCTTGTATTCCAGTGTATACAAGCCTAGTCGCTCCAGTCTTTCAACATATGACAGTACACGGGTTTTGATTGGTGAGAATGTAGGTAAAAGGGGCTTCTGGAATAAATGTGACACAAGGTGCTTGGCTCAGCTAAGTGTCGTTTGTTCTTTGCCTTGTGTCGTGGGATTCAGTAGATCCTACACCACTGTTGTGTCCACCTCCACCACCCCTGGCAGCGCGTTCCAGGCCCCCACCACCCTCGATGTGAAAGAAAACTTGCCCGGCACATTTCCTGTAAACTTTGCCCCTCTCAACTTGAAGCTATGACCTCTAGTCTGAAACGTCACCCATTCCTTCTCTCCAGAGATACTGCCTGTCCTGCTGAGTTACTCCAGCTTTTTGTGTCTATCTTCTTGTCCTTGACATTTCCACCCCAGGGAAAAGGATCTGACTATCTACCCTGTCTATGCCTCTCATAATTTTTTATATACTTTCTTCAGATTCCCCCCCTCTCAACCTCTGAAATACCGGGAAAAATAATCCAAGTTTGTTCAAAATCTTCTAGTTAATAGCCTCCACTCCAGGCTGATTCTGGAAAACCTCCTGCACCCTCTTCAAAGCCTCCACATCGTTCCTGTAATGGGGCACCTAGGACTGCCCGCAATGCTCCACACACAGATAAACCAAAATCCCTTAAAGTTGCAACATGGCTGCCCAACTCATACTCAATGCTCTGTCCATATTTAGGACAGAGATAGATAAATTCTTGTGTAGGGAGAAAACTGCAGGTGCTGGTTAAAATCGAAAATGGAAAATGCTGGAGTAACTCAGCGGGTCAGGCAGCATCTCGGGAGAGAAGGAATGGGTTACGTTTCGGGTCGAGATCCTTCTTCAGACTGAACCTGAAATCTTCAGTCTGAAGAAGGGTCTCGACCCGAAACGTCACCAATTCCTTCTCTCTCTCGAGACGCTGCCTGACCCGCTGAGAGACTCCAGCATTTTGTGTCTACCTTAGACAGATTCTTGATTAGTACGGGTGTCAGGAGTAATGGGTAGAAGGCAGGAGATTGGGGTTAGGAGGGAGAGATAGATCAGCCAAGATTGAATGGCGGAGTAGACTTGATGGGCCGAATAACCAATTTCTGCTCCGATCACTTATGGCCTAATGATACAAGAATGTCAGCGGAAAGTCAATGATTCAGCTCTGTGACCAACGAACATAGAAAAATGATGCAGGAGGAGGCCATTTGGCCCTTCGAGCCAGCACCGCCATTCATTGTGATCATGGCTGATCATCCACAATCAGTAACCCGTGCCTGCCTTCTCCCCATATCCCTTGATTCCATTGGCCCCGAATCGAATTCTCTTTTAAATTCATCCAGTGAATTGGCCTCCACTGCCCTCTGTGGCAGAGAATTCCACAAATTCACAACTCTCTGGGTGAAAAAGTTTTTTCTCACCTCAGTTTTAAATGGCCTCCTCTTTATTCTTAGACTGTGTGTGGCCCCTGGTTCTGGACTTCCCCCAACATTGGGAATTTTTTTCCTGCATCTAGCTTGTCCAGTCCTTTTATAATTTTAATAACGTCTTGTGTTTATTTTTTAGCAATGTTACAACAATGGTGCAAGTATCTACAAACGTGCAGATCAACACCACCAACTTTGCGAATGCAACAATGCTGCGTGATCTACTCATTCAAAATGTCACTGATTCAGGCTTTGACATTGTCATATCCAGTATTCGCGTGGACGGTAAGTCTCCTGGCGAACTGTGTTACGATCGACACTTTACATAGAAACATAGAAAATAGGTGCAGGAGTAGGCCATTTGGCCCTTCGAGCCTGCACCGCCATTCAATATGATCATGGCTGATCATCCAGCTCAGTAACCTCAGCTCAGCCTTCTCTCCATACCCCCTGATCCCTTTAGCCACAAGGGCCACATCTAACTCCCTCTTAAATATAGCCAATGAACTGGCCTCAACTACCTTCTGTGGCAGAGAATTCCACAGATTCACCACTCTCTGTGTGAAAAAAAACGTTCTCATCTCGGTCCTAAAAGACTTCCCCGTTATCCTTAAACTGTGACCCCTTGTTCTGGACTTCCCCAACATCGGGAACAATCTTCCTGCATCTAGCCTGTCCAACCCCTTAAGAATTTTGTAAGTTTCTATAAGATCCCCCCTCAATCTTCTAAATTCCAGTGAGTACAAGCCGAGTCTATCCAGTCTTTCTTCATATGAAAGTCCTGCCATCCCAGGAATCAATCTGGTGAACCTTCTCTGTACTCCCTCTATGGCAAGAATGTCTTTCCTCAGATTAGGAGACCAAAACTGTACGCAATACTCCAGGTGTGGTCTCACCAATGCCCTGTACAACTGCAGCAGAACCTCCCTGCTCCTATACTCAAATCCCCTCGCTATAAATGCCAACATACTATTCGCTTTCTTCACTGCCTGCTGCACCTGCATGCCTACTTTCAATGACTGGTGTTCAACTTGGAGCTCAAAGTCCTGCCTTCTGTAAATGGATTACAGTTGACTGATCATAGTTACCCAACGCCAGTCAACTGGGACCTTGTTCTGAACTATGGACCAACAGTAAATGGTAGACCAGCATCTGCAGTTCCTTCCTACACGATGGTCATTGGAGCTTTAGTGTCACCTGTTTGCATAGAATTGACTAAAGTATTGCCATATAAGAGGCCAATTCACTGGATGTTTTCAGGAGAGATTTAGCTCTTAGGGCTAACGGAATCAAGGGATATGGGAAAAGCAGGAACGGTGCTACTGATGAGGATGTTCAGCCATGATCATATTGAATGGCGGTGCTGGCTCAAAGGGCCGAAAGCACCTATTTTCCATGGTTCTATGATATGTGCCAAATGCAGGCAGGTGGGCCTAGTGTAGATGGGGCATGTTGGGCCGAGGGGCCCGTTTCTGTGCTGTGTCACTCTATGATGGACGTGTGGACTTGACTTCTGAAGGTCTCACTTCTGAAACGTCGCCCATTCCTTCTCTCTAGAGATGCTGCCTGGCCCGCTCCTGCTTTTTGTGTCTATTCGGTGTGGACTTGACATCTAGTTGTTGTTCCTCCCACAGGTTTGGTCCTTAGCACTCAAAGCTTCTCACTGCAGCTCATCTTCACCAATATAAACTTCACAAATGACCTCACCATGCGTGGAAGCGCCAGGTTCAACGGCCTCAGCGCCAACATCACGAATGTGGTACGTACTCCGTCTGTGGTTCTTGGTTCTTGGTCCTCCAAAATATTCCAAATGGAGTTTAAACTGGAGGTGGTGGAGTATGGACTTAAGCAAGAAGGGCTTCTTGGAGAAGAAGTGCTGCCTTAAACTTAGTTGCCGAGATGCTGTGTGAAGTTGCATCTAACTTTCTGTAGCTGCAAGATATTTTATGAATGACGTTTCTGGTTACAGTTTGCGCTATGCTTAATTAAGAAGGGTTATTGCATGTCCAATATCACAAACGTGGAATTAAAACGTCTATATCTTCCTCTCCCCCCCCCCATCCCCCTCTCCCCTCTCCTCCCCCCCCCCTCCCCTGCTCCCCTGAAACCTCGCTAGCCTTGCACCATCCCCCCACCACCCCCCCATCTCCAAATGCAGCATTCACAATGGACACACCATTCACAACTTTTATCTCCCCCAGTTTAACAATTTGCAAGTCTTTATCCTTTTAGGCTCACACCTGTCTTTTCATCTCTGGTTTTTATAGAAAATAGGTGCAGGAGGAGGCCATTTGGCCCTTCGAGCCAGCACTGCCATTCATTGTGATCATGGCTGATCATCCACAATCAGTAACCTGTGCCTGCCTTCTCCCCATATCCCTTGATTCCACTAGCCCTAGAGCTCTATCTAACTCTCTTTTATCTAACAATCTGCCTATCAGGTAACCTCCTCACCTTGGTTCACCTATGACTGGTCGTGCCTCTCTACCCCAGCTCCTGCCCCTCTCTACCCCAGATTCTGCCCCTCTCTACCCCAGCTCCTGCCCCTCTCTACCCCAGCTCCTGCCCCTCTCTACCCCAGCTCCTGCCCCTCTCTACCCCAGCTCCTGCCCCTCTTTACCCCAGCTCCTGCCCCTCTCTACCCCAGCTTTCTTTCCTGTGCCCTCCCCACCCCTACAATCAGTCTGAAGAAGGGTCCTGACTCAAAACGTCACCTATCCATGTTCTCTAGGGATGCTGCCTGACCCGCTGATTTACTCCAGCACTGTGTCTTTCTTCGGTTCATACCAGCATCTACAGTTGCTTGTGATCACAGTAAAACTTCGATCTTTCCTTGGGCCACTGACAGGAGGTGATATTTTCACCATTGTTGCTGGATCCAATGCTATTTTTTGTTTGCCTCCATCTATTTTACTTAATGGGAAACAAAAAGATTGTTGGGGTTGCCAACTTCCTCACTCCCAAATACGGGACAATGTGATGTCACCGCCCCGCGCCCCACGTGACCTCACCCAGCCAGCGGCCACGTGCTCCCGCTCCACCAATGGTGGCCGCTGGCTGGGTGAGGTCACGTGGGGCGCGGGGCGGTGACGTCACCCTTTGTCCCGTATTTGGGAGTGAGGAAGTTGGCAACCCTACTAAAGGGGACAAGGGCGGTCCTACACAGAACAAACCAATTTAGCCCAAAATACGGGATGTCCCGGCTAATACGGGACAGTTGGCAACTCTAGATATGGTACCACTGTACTGGAACATGGATCAGTGCAGCACAGGAACATGCCCTTCATTCTGTAAAGTCTGTGCTGTTCATGATGCCAAGATCAACTAAACATGATCCTTATTCCTCCATTCCCTGCATGTTCACTCCTTTTTATGTCTGACAAGGTGACAAAAACATTCTGTTTAATGTGAAGTGTGTGACTGTTTTACACAGTGCTCTCTGCTGTGGCTTTGCTTCTGTTAAAACATGTGCTTTTGTGCTCTAGGTGAACAATATCTACATGAATAATCCCAACTTCGTCGATATCGTAGTTAATGGATTTAGGTAAGTACCATGTTCCTCCATCGCTCAAAGAAAGTGTGGTTCCTTCTCTCCAGAGATGCTGCACATCCCGCTGTGTTACCCCAGCATTTTGTGGCTGTCTTTACGGGTGTCAGAGGTTACGGGGAGAAGGCAGGAGATTGGGGTTAGGAGGGAGAGATAGATCAGCCGTGATTGAATGGCAGAATAGACTTGATGGGCTGAATGGCCTAATTCTGCTCCAATCACTGATGACCTTCCTACACTCTTTCCTATCTCAGTTCTTTACTGTTCCTTTTTATTTGGGAGATGAATTTTAATTTGCTTCCTAAAGCTTTTGTACTTGTTATGGGTGGCCAGGATAGAGTGGACAAAATGTACCTGGAAAGGTCAATATCCATGGTGAATGGGTGGGGAGGGGGTGTGGGTAGAGATGAGTTGGAGGTTGTAAGAATAAGTGGGGTCATCTAAGTCTCAATATAAGACGTCTGTTGGAGTCCTGTAAGATTAGTCTGGTAATCTTGAACCGGGGGCCACAGTCTGAGAATCCAGAACCAGGGGCCACAGTCTAAGAATAAAGGGGAGGCAATTTAAAACTGAGATGAGAAAATAACTTTTTCACCCAGAGAGTTGTGAATTTGTGGAATTTGTGGAATTCTCTGCCACAGAGGGCAGTGGAGGCCAATACACTGGATGAATTTAAACGAGAGTTAGATAGAGCTCTAGGGGCTAGTAAAATCAAGGGATATGGGGAGAAGGCAGGCACGGGTTACTGATTGTGGATGATCAGCCATGATCACAATGAATGGCAGTGCTGGCTCAAAGGGCCAAATGGCCTCCTCCTGCACCTATTTTCTATGTTTCTATGTAACCTAAGGCTCTCAATCTCAGAGATGTTTTGCATGTTTGTAAAATTGGTGGGTGTAATCTATGGCTTTCGATGTGAGAGGTCTGTTGGAGGTGTATAAGTTTAGAAGGCCCTCGATATAAAATGTTCTGCAGGTTATCCAAACTGAAAAAAAAAAGTCCTCAATTCAAAGCGTGGTGAGAAAATGCAGTGTTTGGATTGCAATGCCTTTAGAAAGGCACAGATATACAGAGCATAGGGTAAATGGATAAGGCTGGTTACATCCTTCGAGATTAGCCCAAACAGAATGGGCTCAAAGGTCTTCTTGAATAGCATAATCTTCCTTGTTGAAAATTTGCCAAGTGCAGGAGAATATGTGTACTTTGACCTACACAGTTGCAAACAGGTGTGGGGACTATTTAGTAGGGAACAGCACAGGTATTCAACATAGAATCCCAACATCTCAATGCTGCATGCTCCATTTTAACTTCATCCTGTCTTTCATAGAACATAGAACAGTACTAGGGTTGTCAACTTCCTCACCCCAAATAAGGGACAGAGGGTGACGTCACCCCCACGTGACCTCTCCCGGCCAGCGGCCACTTGTGGCCCGGCCTGGGCGGCCGCCATTGGTGGAGCGGGAGCACGTGGCCGCTGGCTGGGTGAGGTCACGTGGGGCGCGGGGCGGTGACGTCACCCTCTATCCCTTCTTTGGGAGTGAGGAAGTTGGCAACCCTACTAATACGGGACAAGGGCGGTCCCGTACGGGACAAACTAATTTAGCCCAAAATACGGGATGTCCCGGCTAATACGGGACAGTTGGCAACCCTAAACAGTACAGCACAGGAACAGGCCTTTCAGTCCACCACATCTGTGCTAAACATGTTGCCTAGATAAACTATTCTTCACTGCCTGCACGTGATCCATATCCCTCCACTCCCTCCTAAACCCATTCTCCTGCCTTCTCCCCATTACCCCTGACACCCTTACTAATCAAGAATCTATCTATCTCTCTCTGAAAAATATCCATCGATTTGGCCTCCACAACCTTCTGTGGCAAAGAATTCCACAGATTCACCACCCTCTGACTAAAGAAATTCCTCCTCCTCTCCTTCCTAAAAGAACATCCTTTAATTCTGAGGCTGTGACCTCTGGTCCCAGACTCTCCCACGAGTAGAAACATCCTCTCCACATCCACTCTATCCAGGCCTTTCACTATTCCGTACATTTCAATGAGGTCCCTCCTCATTCTTCTGACCTCCAGCGAGTACAGACCCAGTGCCATCAAATGCTTAATTGATCTAACGCTGAATATTAATTGATTTGTATTGATATTGAACAATTGCATGTCATGTCAACGCTTATTTTTGGTTCTGTTTCTATTTATCTAGGAATGGTTCAGTTGTGAGCAGCACAACTATCAGTGTGCAACCAAACACCATATCGCAAGCTGAGATAAACCAAACACTGGCTAATAACACAGCAGAGTTTGCCAGGGCGGGTCTACGTTTGGATGTCAACGCCCTCACCAACACAAGTATGTTGCTATTGTTGCTCTTGAGGGAGTGCAGCGTAGGTTAATCCCCGGGATAGTGGGACTGATATATGACGAACGAATGTATCACAAAATGCTGGAGTAACTCAGCAGGTCAGGCAGCATCTAGGAGAGAAGGAATGGGTGACGTTTTGGGTCGAGACCCTTCTTCAGACCCGACCCGAAACGTCACCCATTTCTTCTCTCCTAGATGCTGCCTGACCTGCTGAGTTACTCCAGCATTTTGTGATACCTTCGATTTGTACCAACATCTGCAGTTATTTTCCTACACAACTATGATGAAAGAATGGATCAACTGGGCTTATATTCACTGGAATTTAGAAGGATGAGAGGGGATCTTATAGGAACATATAAAATTCTTAAGGGATTGGACAGGCTTGATGAAAACAGCACCAGTGAAGAAAGGTCCCAATCCAAAATGTCACTTAACCTCGTGTTTTCCAGAATGCTGTGCGACCTACTGAATTTAGTTTGGTTTAGTTTTGTGCTGTACCGTGTGGAAATAGGCCCTTCGGCCCATTGAGTCCATGCTGGTCAATGATCACCCGCAGACGAGTTCTATCCCACACACCAGGGATAATTTTAATCAAGCCAATTAACCTGCAAAACTGCACGTTTTTGGAGCGTGGGAGGAAACTGGAGCACCCGGAGAAAACCCACACGGTCACGGGGAGAACGTACAAACCCCGTACAGACAGCACCTGTGGTCAGGATGGAACCCGGGTCTCTGGCGCAGTGAGGCAGCAACTCTACCGCTGCGCCACCGTGCCACACAAACTGTTGCTCTCGCACTTTGTGTGTTTTTCTCGTTGTAAACAAACACTTGATGTTCCTTTGTTTCTGTGCGCCTGTGAAATGCTTGACCTTTTGTTTCTCGTTCCCAGCAACCACGCCAACCACGGCAGGCACCACCACCACCACGGCAGGCACCACCATCACCACGGCAGGCACCACCATCACCACAACCGGTCCTACGGTCAACCAGCCAACTCCAACACAACCATTCCCAAGTTTTGCTATTGCCATCATCGTCATGTGTATTCTCTCTCTCATCGCCCTGATCTTCGTTATTGTTCTGGTGAGTTCACATAACGGCCAACGACTGAGGCAAAACCATAATCACTACACCTCTTTAATCATCAACAAAGCACTGTATTTTTTTTTAATTACCAAAAATAATTTAAATGAACTATTTACAAAAATACAATGCAAAATTATAAACAAATCCACCACCATAACTCAGCGGGACAGGCAGCATCTCTGGAGAGAAGGAATGGGTGATGTTTCGGGTCGAGACCCTTCATCAGACTGATGTCAGCGGAGAGGGAGATGCATAGATAAGGAGGTGTAAGGTGTGAAAACAGGACAAAGGGAATGTGGATCAAGGTAAATGTGGAACAGATCATTGTTAGCTGAGAGAAGATAAAGCAAACAGAGATAAAATGTAGTTGTAAACAGTACGACAGGTTGGAGAACTGGGAAGGGGAGGGGTGGAGATAGAGGGAAAGCAAGAGCTACTTGAAGTTAGAGAAGTCAATGTTCATACCGCTGGGGTGTAGGCTGCCTAAATGAAATATGAGGTGCTGTTCCTCCAATTTGCACTGGGCCTCACTCTGACAAAGGAGGAGGTCCAGGACAGAAAGGTCAGTGTGGGGATGGGAGGGGGAGTTAAAGTGTTTAGTGACCGGTAAGGCAAATGTAGAAACATGGCAGAGTCTAGTTTAAAATAAAAAGAGAACCGAGAGAAAAAGGAAATGAGAGAACCTGGACAAAGTCTAAAGTCTAAACTCCAATATGTCTCCTCGTGTTTTCTTTCTGCAGTGTGTTAAGACTGGTTATTGTTCCAAAGTGGCAAACGCCTTCCAGTTGGAATCTCCTGAGAATTTGGATACGCGACTTCCAATGTTTGGGGTAAGTGCCCTCCGTACACAACATGCCAGCATCAGAATGACGAATTGCCCTAACTTAAGCTGAAGTCTTTTGTACCCAGAAGGAACACAGTGGCACAGCGGGTAGAGCTGCTGCCTCACGTTCCCACATACCTGGGTTCCATCCTGTCCTCAGTTCTTTCTTATTTCAGTTCAGTTTAGTTTATTGTCAGGTGTACCTGAGGTACGGTGAACAGCTTGTGTTGCGTGCCAACCAGTCAGCGGAAAGACAATACGTGATTACAATTGATCCATCCACAGTGTACAGACACATGATCAGGGAATAATGTTTAGTGCAGAGTAAAGCCAGCAAAGTCCGATCAAGGATAGTCCCAGGGTCACCAAAGAGGTAGATAGTAGTTCAGGACCGCTCTCTACTCCCTATTAAATCTTGCCCTTGCACCATCAACCTATGGTTCTTGATCCCCCTACCCTGGGTAAAAGACTCTGCATTCACCCCATCAATTTCCCTCATGATTTTACACACCTCTGTGCTCCAAGGAATAAAGTCCTAGCCTGCCCAATCTCTAGCTCAAGCCCACGAGTCCTGGCAACACCCTCGTAGATTTGCTCTGAACTTTCTCCAACTGAATGTGTTGATGGTTGCTGGATAAATTTGCTTCTTCTGTTCCCACTTTAGGGGCGGTCGTACAACTTCAACTGATGAGACGCCAAAGAGACCAGAGCTTTGGATTCACAGGGAAAAGTTGACATGGATTTTGAAGAACACACATGAGGAATATTGACTGCAGTACTTTTCTAAAAAACAACCAAACCAATGCATGAGTAACTTAATGAACCAAGGTTTCATCATGCTAATTCTTTCAAATCAAATCAATTTATAAAGTGGTAGTTACCAGGTTTTCCTTCATAATGAAAAATGTACATATTGTTGTGTTGTATGGATGTGGCTGTATCAAGAATTTGCTTTTGATGGGAGTTTTGTGCTAAATTTATATTTGTTTGTGAAGTTTTGTCTTTGAACTGGTATATACATTATGTTGGCCCAAATCAGCTTTCTGCCTAATTGTTGATGGTCCCGTGATGTGTGGAAGCTTACTTGCTTGCAGGCATCTCCAATGTTCTGCCATCAACAAAACCGTAACCTGCACTGAGTGAGTGGAGTTTTATTTCACTGGCAAGTGAAGTGTACACTGGTGTCTGCTGTTTTATTTACTGGAGGGCCAAGTGAAACAAGTATGAAGCTGGAGCATCGAGGTGAAATGAGAATCAGGAGTTTGTGCACTTCAATGATGGTGGGATCCACTGCTTACATCCTTGGCAAAAGGCCAAAGCACATACTGTGACCGGCAGTAAATCTGCCCGCCACCAAATCTACCGTGACCAGTTTTACTCGGGGTTTGCTAGGTGTTGCCCCAGCACTGGTTAGTTTTCAGGTAACACAGAAACCAACCCCAGCTAAAGGGCAATCTGAGATCAGAAACACAACCGAGCTGCCTCGGATGTGTGCGCACGGATGGAAGTTGTTCGTGGCCCTGGCTTGCAAGCTCAATGTTAACCTTATTGTCTTGGTGCCAAAGATAGACAAACAATGCCGGAATAACTCAGCGACACAAGCAGCCTCTCTGGAGAGAAAGACTGGGTCGAGACCCTTCTTCAGACTGCTGTTGCTTCTTGTGGGAGAGTCAATGGTGGACATCTCAGTACACAGGATGGAAGCCACATCTTCAGAGATAGAGGGTGGTCAATGTCATTAATCAGAGGCAGATCACCTCAAGTGCACCCATGCTTGCTTCCTCCTGCAACACTCTGGAGCTCTGATGCTAGGTACGTGCTTTAATGAGAGTCTTCATTGCATGTGGACATGGACCACTGTTTACGTAGCTTTACAAAACACATCTTCACTGCCGGTCAGCACTGTTTTGACTTATGATACGCCTTGTGTGTAGGGGAAACCATTATTTATAAGGATACCCTGTCTTGCAGTAACATTGTGTGAGCCAGTGGCAAAGACAGCAGGTCCAGGACACTGGGGTGCAATTGTAGAATGCGGTCGCATTCATCTGCTATGATCCACTGCAGGGGGACTTTGTCCATTAGTGCAGTGAAGAGTTTTAAAACATTGTGTTTCAGAGTCCATGTGCCTGTCACCCCCTGCCCCCCCCCAACAACACAACCTGAAGGCTCAGATGCCCAAGATGAACATGCCAATGATACGAGGCATATACACCATTAACCTGCAGCTTGCCGGAGGTTATGGGGAGAAGGCAGGGGAATGGGGTTAGGAGGGAGAGATAGATCAGCCAGGATTGAATGGTGGAGTAGACTTGATGGGCCGAATGGTCTACTCCTGCTCCTATCACGTATGACCTTATGACTTTTTAATTAAAATCGTTCGATGTGTAGCGATGAATATTTAGTTCACATTATAAATTGTATAGTCGTGTAAGGATTTAACTTGTGTTTTATAGTTTTGTATCTTTCCACTAAGTTCCACTAACTGTATCAAACATTACGGCTCAAACTAAGGTGGGAAGTGGCATGTTGCCAATGGAAACATAAAACAAGTCGCCCATGCCTTGTTTGAAATGCTGATTTTATCGAGACTTTGAATCTCATTGTTAAAGCAAGAAGGATTCCAGACTGTTTTGATTTGTAAACCTATTGTTTGAGGCTGAATCAGGACTGTCAGCCTGAGTGTGTGAGTGGGAGACGTAACCACTACATTATATAAGCTGGTCTGGACCAATCCCTGTGTCCCTACACCACTACATTATATAAGCTGGTCACCTCCGGTTGCAAATGTATACTGATCCCTTGTGTTTCAAAAGGAGCTTGAAGTTAGTTTTGCAATTCGAAGAAATTTAAAGACTTCTTGAAAAATAAAATCTCAAAACCTGCACTTTACGCGTTAAATCCACCTGTAGCCATAACCAATTCTCAGGAATAGATTGATGGCAGGAGTGGCTGACACTATTCCAGTCAGGCAAGTTAGCTTCACTTGAAAACACACTTAACAGCCTTCAGTCCGATCCCTAAGGAATCCCACCGAAACTATTGCCCAGAGATAGCTTTAGTTAAAATTCAACCTCTCCTTTATCAGAGCAGTCATCTTACACGAGCATATATTTACACTGATTTCACCATGACACTCAGTGGGTCAGGCAGCATCTCTGGAGAACATGGATAGGTGTCGTTTCACAGAGTGCTGCGGTAACTCAGCGGGCCAGGCAGCATCTCTGGAGAACATGGATAGGTGTCGTTTCACAGAGTGCTGGAGTAACTCAGCGGGTCAGGCAGCATCTCTGGAGGACATGGATAGGTGACATTTTGGATCGGGACCTTTCTTGGAACGTCACCCATCCGTGTTATAGAGTCTTAGGGTCATACAATGTGGAAACACGCCCTTCGGCCCAACTTGTCCACGCTGACCAACATGTCCCATCCCATCCAGAGATGCTGCCTGACCCGTTAAGTTACTCCAGTTCTTAGTGTCCTTTTGTTTGTCAGTACATTGGGAATATAGTGTCAGTCATAAGCTATCTCACCTTGCAGGAATGCTAAATTGAATCAAATCAATTTTAAGGGATTATTTATCGACTATTCTTACTGTTAAACACTACAATAATTTAATTGTGCCAAGTTTTCTTTACAAAAATGTTCTAGTTTAATTGATGCAACCTGTTGTTAGTTTGGAAACAAACACAATGCAAAGATATATATTTTCTGACCTTGTATTTTATGTTGTGAATGTTTTATAAAATTGAATAAATATTTCTTACAAATCAGAACAATTCTTTGGTTCTTATTTTTGCTTCATTTAAATAAAAGAGATCAAGTTATATAATATTGACCTCTTTAACTTCAAGTAGCCCTTGCTTTCCCTCTCTCTCCATACCTCCCCATCCTCGTTCTCTGACCAGTCTGACTGTCCCTCTTGATTATATTTTATCTCTGTATACTTCGTTGTCACCTTCCCCAAGCTATCAATGAGATATTCTACATGATCCTAGATCGCCATCCCCTTTGATGTCTCATTTTCACACCTGACCCTTCCATATCTCCGTGTCTCCCTCTCCCCTGACTCAGGTCTCAATCCGAAACATCACTCATTCCTTCTATCCAGAGATGCTGCCTGCCCTATTGAGTTATTCCTGCGTTTTGTGTCTATCTTCTAAATATTCCCAGTGCCAGCCCAGTTGTTGACTTTGGGCATTATTGGTCAGTCAAAACCAACTCCTTTGTGTGTGTGGCTCTGTCTATGAAGCTCAGATGTTGGTCATCCATCGTCAACAACTGGCTTGGGTTGGGCCATCAGGAGAATTTGCATAGGCACGGAGATCAGGCTGACATCCCAGTTCTATTCAAAGCACTACCTTTCATGTTTTGGCTCCAGGCGTGCTCAGATTGATTCTTTCATGAATCACAGATCTCCCTTCAGCCTCAGGCACCATCTGGGTCCAAACAAAGGATGGTTTTGATACTAGACAGAAACTGCACACAGTACCAAAACTGCACACAGTACTCCAGGTGCGGTCTCACTAGGGCCCTGTACAACTGCAGAAGGACCTCTTTGCTCCGATACTCAACTCCTCTTGTTATGAAGGTCAACATTCCATTGGCTTTCTTCACTGCCTGCTGTACCTGCATGCTTCCTTTCAGTGACTGATGCACTAAGACACCCAGATCACATTGTACGTCACCTTTTCCTAACTTGACACCATTCAAATAATAATCTGCCTTCCTATTCTTACCACCAAAGTGGATAACCTCACACTTATCTACATTAAACTGCATCTGCCATGCATCCGCCCACTCACACAACCTGTCTAAGTCACCCTGCAACCTCATAGCATCTTCCTCACAGTTCACACTGCCACCTAGCTTTGTATCATCGCCAAATTTGCTAATGGTACTTTTAATTCCTTCATCCAAGTCAGTGGTTAGTGATTAAATAAGGATATGGTCTGAAGAAGGGTCTCGACCCAAAACGTCACCCATTCCTTCTCTCCAGAGATACTGCCTGACCCGCTGAGTTACTCCAGCGTTTTGTGTCTGCCTTCGATTTAAACCAGCATCTGCAGTTCTTTCCTGCACATATGGTATTTCATTTGTTTTTCAATTGACAAGTCTGTCCAAACCTGTTTGAGCCTTCGATTGGGGAAAGATTAAATAAGATGACAGAGGAAAGATTTAAATTTAGTTTTAGTTGAGAGATACTGGCCTCTCAGCTAGTCGACCATAGAAACATAGAAAATAGGTGCAGGAGTAGGCCATTCGGCTCTTCGAGCCTGCACCGCCATTCAATATGATCATGGCTGATCATCCAACTCAGTATCCCGTACCTGCCTTCTCTCCGTACACCCTGATCCATTTAGCCACAAGGGCCACGTCTAACTCCCTCTTAAATATACCCAATGAACTGGCCTCAACTACCTTCTGTGAATACAGAATACAGAATACAGAGCTTTATTTGTCATTCGGTACCGAGGTACCGAACGAAATTACGTTACCAGCAGTCACACAAAAAAAAAAGAACACAAGACACACGACCCCAACACAAACATCCATCACAGTGACTCCAAACACCCCCTCACTGTGATGGAGGCAACAAAACTTCCGCTCTCTTCCCCACGCCCAAGTCCCCGCGGCCGAGCCGCAGAATTCCACAGATTCACCACTCTCTGTGTGAAAAAAAACGTTCTCATCTCGGTCCTAAAAGACTTCCCCCTTATCCTTAAACTGTGACCCCCCTTGTTCTGGACTTCCCCAAAATCGGGAACAATCTTCCTGCATCTAGCCTGTCCAACCCCTTAAGAATTTTGTAAGTTTCGATAAGACCATTGATCACGATTCACACTTGATAGTCATAGAGTGATTTGGTGTGGAAACAGGCCCTTCGGTCCAACTTGCCCACGCTGACTAACATCTACACTAGTCCCATCTGTCTGCGTTTGGTCCATATCCCTCTAAACCTACCCTATCCATGTACCAGTCTAAATGTTTCTTAAACATTGGGATAATCCCTGCCTCGACTACCTCCTCCTGCAGTTCGTTCCATACACCCACCACCCTCTGTGTGAATGCTTTACCACTCAGATTGCCATTAAACCTTTCTCCCCTCACCTTAAATCCCCTAATCTGGTTCTCGATTCCCCTACTCTGGACAAAAGACTTGTTTAGCCGATCTATTCCTCTCATGATTTTGTGCACCTCTATAAGATCCCTCCTCATCCTCCTGCGCTCCAAGGAATAAAGTCCTAGCCTGCTCAACCTCTCCCTATAGCTCAGTTCCTTGAGTCCTGGCAACATCCTAGACAATCTTCTCTGAACCCTTTCAAGCTTGACATCTTTCCTATAACATGGTGACCAAAACTGAAGTCTTCTAAATGTGCCCCCACCAACATCTTATACAACTGCAACATGACCTCCCAACTTCTATATTCAATACTCTGACTGATGAAGGCCAATGAGCCAAAACCCTTCTTGACTATCTACCCTACCTATGCCTCTTAGAATGTTATATAATTCTATCCTTTCAACCTCTAGCGTTCCACAGAAAACAGTCCACGTCTGTCCAACTTCCAAACCCCTCACATCCTCCCAGTCATGGGTTAACTAAAACTGCACACAATACTCCTAATGCAGCCTAATCAAAGTCTTATACAGCTGTAATATCCATTCAAATATACATTAACTAATGAAACTAATTAACTGAAGAGGTATTTCGCTGATCACCTCCGCTCAGTCCGCCTTAACCTACCTGATCTCCCGGTTGCTCAGCACTTCAACTCCCCCTCCCATTCCCAATCTGACCTTTCTGTCCTGGGCCTCCTCCATTGTCAGAGTGAGGCCCAGCGCAAATTGGAGGAACAGCACCTCATATTTCGCTTGGGTAGTTTACACCCCAGGTTGCCAAATGTCCCGTATTAGCCGGGACATCCCGCATTTTGGGCTAAATTGGTTTGTCCCGTAGGGGACCGATTAGTAGGGTTGCCAACTTCCTCACTCCCAAAGAAGGGACAAAGGGTGACATCACCGCCCCACGTGATCTCACCCAGCCAGCGGCCGCGTGCTCCCGCTCCACCAATGGTGGCCACCCGGCCTGGGTAGCCGCCATTGATGGAGCGGGAGCACGTGGCCGCTGGCTGGGTGAGATCACGTGGGGCGGTGACGTCACCCTTTGTCCCTTCTTTGGGAGTGAGGATGTTGGCAACTCTGATCTTGTTGCTCTACTAAAACTCATCCCCAAAGTGACTAACTCTGTAGAAGTTGCTTGGGTTGGCTTATGTACGAGTACTGTTGTAATATTCTGAGCGGGTGATTCTCTTGCCTGCTGATGAATGGATCCCAATGGACCTGGCAGCTAATTCAGTCTAGTCTGTGTTTTGGGATTTGGTTGTCGACAGTTCCCTGAGGATTGGGGATGACTCGTGGGAGAAGTGCAGACAAATGTTTGTGCCGTGATCTCGAATGCTCCCTCACATTAACTTCACAATATGAAGGAATCCTGGCCATGTGCATATTCCATCTGTGACTTTGTTTGCAGGTGTCAGAAGATGCTTTGTACAATCCTGAATGCCTGGGTGTGTTGATGATGAGTCCTTTCCTGAGCTGGGGATCATGATTTTGTAAGGTTTACATTGGTGTGACTTTAAAGATTTCTGCATTACAAAGAATTGAAATGCGGAACTGAAGATATTGGTTTATATATTTTTTAAAACAGCAGCACTGGAGTGACTTGGTGGGCCGGACAGCATCTCATGTTTGGGGTGGTAGCAGGAATGGGTAATCCTTGCCCTTGGGTTTTGTCCTCCCCACCCCCCCCCCCCTCCCTTATAATCTGTCTTAAGAAGAGTCCATTCTCACATTGCCACCCACCGATGTTCTCCAGAGATGCAGCCTGACCTGCTGAGTTGCTCCAATACTGTCTTTGTTTTTTGATTAGTGAGGATGTATATTTGATCAGCATGGACTAGATAGGCTTAAAAGGGTCTGTGCTGTGCAATATCCCTATCTCAACACCTAAAATGTTTCTCGTTCATAATGGACAAGATGAAATGAGGCACTGCAGTTGAGTTGCTGCCTCGCTGGGACCTGGAATCGATCCTGACTCCAGAGTTTGTATGTTCTCCCTGTGACTGTGTGTGTGTGTGTGTGTTTGTGTGTGTGTGTGTGTGTGTGTGTGTGTGTATGTTTGTGTGTGTGTGTGTACATGTGTATGTGTGTATACTGAACTCTATGTTATTTACTGTGGTGTTTATAGAGTATCTGTTACACCTACTGCAAGAATTTCATTTCAATGTCTGTCCCAAAAGTTATGCCAAGCTAAACTAATCATCTGCCTGCCATGACCTTTCTCCATTATTTCCTGTATAATGTGCCTATCGACAAGTCTCTTAAACACCACGATCATATCTCCATCACATTCCAGGCATCCACCACCCTCTGTGTAAAAATTGGTGCACCACACACCTATAAGCTTTGCCCCACTCATCTTAAGCCTTCAGAAAGCCTTCGACAAGATCCCACATAGGAGATTAGTGGGCAAAATTAGAGCACATGGTATTGGGGGCAGGGTACTGACATGGATAGAAAATTGGTTGACAGACAGAAAGCAAAGAGTGGGGATAAATGGGTCCCTTTCGGAATGGCAGGCAGTGACCAGTGGGGTACCGCAAGGTTCGGTGTTGGGACCCCAGCTATTTACGATATACATTAATGACTTAGATGAAGGGATTAAAAGTACCATTAGCAAATTTGCAGATGATACTAAGCTGGGGGGTAGTGTGAATTGTGTGGAAGATGCAATAAGGCTGCAGGGTGACTTGGACAGATTGTGTGAGTGGGCGGATACATGGCAGATGCAGTTTAATGTAGATAAGTGTGAGGTTATTCACTTTGGAAGTAAGAATAGAAAGGCAGATTATTATCTGAATGGTGTCAAGTTAGGAAGAGGGGATGTTCAACAAGATCTGGGTGTCCTAGTGCATCAGTCACTGAAAGGAAGCATGCAGGTTCAGCAGGCAGTGAAGAAAGCCAATGGAATGTTGGCCTTCATAACAAGAGGAGTTGAGTATAGGAGCAAAGAGGTCCTTCTACAGTTGTACCGGGCCCTGGTGAGACCGCACCTGGAGTACTGTGTGCAGTTTTGGTCTCCAAATTTGAGGAAGGATATTCTTGCTATTGAGGGCGTGCAGCGTAGGTTCACTAGGTTAATTCCTGGAATGGCGGGACTGTCGTATGTTGAAAGGCTGGAGCAATTAGGCTTGTATACACTGGAATTTAGAAGGATGAGGGGAGATCTTATTGAAACATATAAGATAATTAGGGGATTGGACACATTAGAGGCAGGAAACATGTTCCCAATGTTGGGGGAGTCCAGAACAAGGGGCCACAATTTAAGAATAAGGGGCAGGCCATTTAGAACGGAGATGAGGAAGAACTTTTTCAGTCAGAGAGTGGTGAAGGTGTGGAATTCTCTGCCTCAGAAGGCAGTGGAGGCCAGTTCGTTGGATGCTTTCAAGAGAGCTGGATAGAGCTCTTAAGGATAGCGGAGTGAGGGGGTATGGGGAGAAGGCAGGAACGGGGTACTGATTGAGAGTGATCAGCCATGATTGCATTGAATGGCGGTGCTGGCTCGAAGGGCTGAATGGCCTACTCCTGCACCTATTGTCTATTGTCTATTGACATTTCAGTGCCAACTGTAATTGCATGCTTTCAAACAAAATTGCACAACCAAACTCTTGAGACAACGCCTGTGTGTTTACTCATGCAATGCTCTTCCTCAAGGTGTTGTTGAGAACTAACTTCAACCGACAGTAATAAGCTGGAATTGGTACTGGCCACTGATGCACGATGGTAATCCCTCCTTTAATAAAATCCCCGTAGGCAAATGCTCAGCAGGTCGGTCTGCCTCTGAAGAAAGACAATTAGACATCGCACATCGTTCGTCAGAAAGATTTTCTCTGCAGGGCATCCCGAGAGTTCCCAGCGTTAATTTTAATTCCGCATTCACAGCTAGTTTCCTGATGCGAGATTCTTTCCAAAACTCGAAAGAGTGATGGTGTGGGAACAGTCCCTTCGGCCCAACATGCCCATGCCGGTCAACATGTCCAATCTACACTAGCCCATGTGTGTGGCCCATTTCCCTCCAAACCTGTCCTATCCATGTACCCATACAACTGTTTCTTAAACATAAGATAGCAGACAATAGGTGCAGGAGTAGGCCATTCGGCCACAGGTGTGTAGCTGCCTGCATTTATGGGTGACCTACTGTACTTGTGAGTTAGCATGCTCCATTTTTGCCTCATCCTTAACAGCAGGATATCAAAACACTCACAGAAAATTGGGAAGGGGTCAAATTTTGCTGAATGCAGCTATTTCCATTGCTCTATGCTTTTTCTTGTGAACATACTAACAGTAAGTAAACTGATTATAATTTATCCTTGTCTTTACTCTTATTTATA
This sequence comes from Rhinoraja longicauda, assembly GCF_053455715.1. Classification (NCBI taxonomy): domain Eukaryota; kingdom Metazoa; phylum Chordata; class Chondrichthyes; order Rajiformes; family Arhynchobatidae; genus Rhinoraja; species Rhinoraja longicauda. The sequence goes on from NC_135990.1 coordinate 1,972,045, forward strand.
ATGAATGATCTCTTTCTATCCACTTTGCTGCTGTAACACTGTAAATTTCCCCGGTGTAGGACGAATAAAGGAATATATATTGGATATGTATGTGTAGGAAAATAACTGCAGATGCTGGTACAAATCGAAGGTATCACAAAATGCTGGTGTAACTCAGCGGGTCAGGCAGCATTTCAGGAGAGAGGGAATGGGTGACGTTTCAGGTCGAGACCCTTCTTCAGACTCAATTAAAGCAATCACCCTTGTACAGAGATGAATTATGCTAACAAAGCAATGGAGAACATCCAATTATTTCTCAACTAAAAGGCATGCCTTTGCCAACAATACCGCCTATGGGTGTGCCCATTCAATGAATCATGGACTTATGAACATCAATCAGAATGGAGTGACTGGGCTTGTATACACTGGAATTTAGAAGGATGAGAGGGGATCTTGTTTCGGGTCGAGACCCTTCTTCAGACTGATGTCGGGGAGGGGATTGGTCACGTTTTTGTGTAGCAGCTTCAATGAGTAATATTAAAACCCAAACCACAACATGTTTTATAAACGTGGTGATCTCTCACGGCACCTTTTGTGCAACATGGATTTGGGAACATGTTCTATGATGCCACGTAATCCATTGCTTTAAAATTATTAATATCTAGTCTCGCATTTGCAATGAAGTGATCCATGGTACAAGCTTTTAATGGCTGTTAGATGTTGGCTTTAAACCGAAGATGGACAAAATTCAACCATGCCGACCAAGATGCTCCATCTAAGCTGACATATGATAAACGAATGGGTCGACTGGGCTTGTATTCACTGGAATTTAGAAGGATGAGAGGGGATCTTCTGGAACCTTAAAATTCTTTAAAGGATTGGACAGGCTAGATGCAGGAAAAATGTTCCCCATGTTGGGGGAGTCCAGAACCAGGGGTCACGGTTTAAGAAAAAGGGGTAGGCCATTTAGGACTGAGATGAGGAAAAACTTCTTCACCTAGAGAGTTGTGAATCTGTGGAATTCTCCACCACAGAAGGCAGTGGAGGCCAATTCACTGGATGTTTAAAAGAGGGTTAAATTTAGCTCTTAGGGCTAATGGAATCAAGGGATATGGGGAAAAAGCACAACGGGGTACAGATTTTAGAAGATCAGCCATGATCATATTGAACGGTGGTGCTAGCTCAAAGGGCTGAATGGCCTACTCCTGCACCTATTTTTCTATGTTCCTAGGCTAGTCCCATTCCAAATGATCCCAATTGTTGTTGGGTGCCAGAGAATGGGGTGGGCATTGGCTGTTGATGGCCAAAGGCCAAAATGGGCAACAGAGAGGTGGAACAGAGTGGGAATACTTGAAGAAACCCAATGTGGATGGGAACCCCGAGCTACAAACTCAATGGCCAAATGGCCTCTGGCCACACAAATATAATTTGGTGTTAAAATTACATGCCTGTGTAAGGACTGGAGCTGAACTGGATGCTAACTAAACCACTTTCCAACCCTACAGGATTATAGAAGAACAAGAGAAATGCAAAACTCAAAACCAAAGATCTCAAATTTCAGAAGTTTACATTTTATTAAAAACTTTAAAAATTATCTTGATATCCAACCTGCGTATGAAAATGTTTTATAAACCACGTCTTCCAACAAATATTGAACTGCAGATTAGCTTTCACACATGAAATTTGCACCATAACATGAGACCTGCTATTGAAGAAAGAACAACAATGAAACAAACAGCTTAGTCAAAGTAACAAGCAAATATCACAATACTGTTAGCAATGACTTCAATTCTATCCACCCACTCCAAATAAGATAGTGTGGTCATCAATATGAATCCCATTCATGTCTCCATGTGGGTTAGATGTTAAATACCATCTATACTGGCAGATTTTCTTGTATATTCCTCACGAGGACTGCACTAGTATTAGACGAGAGCACACAGGCATGTTGGAAAGGAGTTCTACTAATGTGCATTACCTTGGTGGTTGAAAGATACATCCAAGTAACTGGCCAAAATGGCGGCCAACGTTACAAGGAAATGCAACCGCTCTCATTTACCTGGATCATTTCCTTAGTATTTTTATATTTTAGTTTAAGCATATGCAAAGTTCAACCAGTTCAAGTCAAGTCAAGTCAATTTTATTTGTATAGCACATTTAAAAACAACCCACGTTGACCAAAGTGCTGTACATCTGATTAGGTACTAAGGAAAAAATGAAACATACAGTAGCACACAAACTTAACAGCACATACAAAACAGTTCACAGCGCCTCCTCAATGGGCCTCAAACGCTAGGGAGTAGAAATAGGTTTTGAGCTTGGACTTAAAGGAGTCGATGGAGGGGGCAGTTCTGATGGGGAGAGGGATGCTGTTCCACAATCTAGGAGCTGCAACCGCAAAAGCGCGGTCACCCCTGAGCTTAAGCCTAGACCGCGGGATGGTGAGTAGCCCCAAGTCGGCCGACCTGAGGGACCTGGAGTTAGAGAGGTGGGTAAGAAGATTTTTGATGTAGGGGGGGGGAATGTCCATTTAGGGCTTTATATATGAGTTCACAGCTCATAATACTGACAGCTTGTTCAATAGAAAATAAAATTCAAGAACATATTGCATGAGAGCTTCAGAAAAATGACAGAAGGTGTTCAGGTGCAACCAGTCAGAAATCCCAGCTCGTGTGTGCGCATAAAAACCTACAAATGTTGCCAAACGTGATATAATGGAAGTTAAAAAAAGTTACTTGTGAAAAATGCTAGCAAAGTTGAGGGCAAGGCCATCTTTCCTTGCAGTGCAAAGTGGTTTAAACTTCCGAACATAATCTACTGAACCATGCAATATCTGGAGTAACAAGAATGAAGGGCAATGAACAACTTTCAAAGCACGGGCATGGATCCATTCGTCATTTGGTTGTAGCTGGATGCAAATGCTGATTTGGCCTTTGATAACAAATCTGGAACAATGTGTTTAGCCTAGATTTAACTATATACCAGCGCCGAATACAAACACATCGCCATAGCTTGTATAAAGATGAACTGCACATGGTGGTTTAAAGCAAAGATAGACATGAAAAGCTGGAGTAACTCAGCGGGACAGGCAGCATCTCTGGAGAGAAGGAATGGTGACATTGCAGGTCGAGACCCTTCTTCAGAAGGAGGGTCGAACTCTCCAGCGATACCGCCTGTCTCGCTGAGTTACTCCAGCTTTGTGTCTAACATCACCATAGCTTCCTCTGCTATTTGGAAGTCACCCAAAAATTCAAGTAAAAATCCTTTCTCATCTAAATAGCAGTGTTACAATCCCTGTTAGGGAACGAAACTCGGATTGGAAAGGGGAAGAGGCATTTTCACTTTATTTTATTACAGCTGTTGAATTAATGAATCAAAATTGAAATGGCAAAAATCTTCCTCTATGTACAATGGCAAGCCATTTGAAAATGGATTACCAGAGATTTATGAAGCACCCAAACATTGAGAGAGACAGTTTATCCTGAAGGATCAAGTATACAGGGTAGATGCCAAGACTGTAGTTCGACCTTGACACCAATTCCAGTTCCTCAAACTTCTCTTCCATGTGGAGAAAACAGGCTTCGTTCATTGTTTGACCTCCCCAGATTTTTCTTGAAGGGTTTCAAGACACAAAGGAATAATTGGCATAGGCTTCATTGAGTCTATAACGTTCTGGTTTTATCTGTTCAAGAACACACACAAAACACTAGCCATGTATTAAAAATATATATGCATCGCAGAAATGTATAAAAGTCTTCAATCATAGCCAAGTACCTGTATTTTGTTAAAAACTAAGTTTTCTGTAGTAGTTTAGTTTATTGACATATGTACTGAGGTACAGAGAAAAGGCATATTGTTGTGTGCTATCTAGTCAGCGGAAAGACTGTGCATGATAATAATCAAGCAGTCCAGATACTAGAGAGGGTATACTGTTCAGTGCAAGATAAAGACCGATCAAAGATAGTCCGTGGGTCTACAATGAGGTGGATGGTAGGTCAGGCCAAAACTGACAAACTTCTGTTGGTGATAGGATGGTTCATTTGCCCAATAACAGCCAGGAAGAAATGGTCCCTCAAACTGGAGGTGTGCGTTTTCACACTTCTGTACCTCTTGCCTGATGAAAGAGGGAGCGACCAAGTCAAGCCAAGTCAATTTTATTTGTATAGCACATTTAAAAACAACCCACATTGACCAAAGTGCTGTACATCAGTTCAGGTACTAAGAAACGAAAATACAATAGCACACAAACATAACAGCACATACATAAACAGGTCACAGCGCCCCCTCACAGGGCCTCAAACGCTAGGGAGTAGAAATAGGTTTTGAGCCTGGACTTAAAGGAGTCGATAGAGAGGGCAGTTCTGATGGGGAGAGAGATGCTGTTCCACAGTCTCAGAGCTGCAACCGCAAAAGCGAGGTCACCCCGAGCTTAAGCCTAGTCTGCGGGATAGTCAGTAGCACCAAGTCGGCCGACCTGAGGGACCTGGTTTGAGGAACTGGAATTGGTGTCATATATATTTTTAATACATGGCTAGTGTTTTGTGTGTGTTCTTGAACAGATAAAACCAGAACGTTATAGACTCAATGAAGCCTATGCCAATTATTCCTTTGTGTCTTGAAACCCTTCAAGAAAAATCTGGGGAGGTCAAACAATGAACGAAGCCTGTTTTCTCCACATGGAAGAGAAGTTTGAGGAACTGGAATTGGTGTCAAGGTCGAACTACAGTCTTGGCATCTAGAGATAGAGTGATGGGTTAGAAGATTTTTGATATGGGGGGGGGGGGCAAGCCCGTTTGGGGCTTTGTATGTGAATAGGAGGGCCAAGGTGAGACACTCTTGATTATACTGGCGGCCTTGCCGAGGTAGCTCGAAGTGTAGATGAATTCAATGGAAAATATGTTGGTTTACATGGTCTGTCGACAACTCTGTAATTTCTTGCAGTCTTGGATAGAGCTGCTCCCAATACAGTCTACATCTACTAATATGGATTAGAAAAAAAATCCACAAGGTGGCACGATGGATTTAATGGGTCGCTGGAGCTTTTAACCCAGCAAGTGTCTGCAAATCAACTCATCATCCTATTTTCTACATGAAAGCAGATGATGGAAAAATAATTCACTGAATCCTGGTTTGAGGAATGTCTGTCATCCTCTGGTGAATAAAATGGGATTCCATTTCAGAGGCAAGTAGAAATCAGGAACTGCAGATGCTAGTTAATACACAAGGACAGAGCTGGAGTAATTTAGGTTAGGCAGCATCTCTGGAGAACATGGATAGGTGATGTTTTGAAGCAAAACCTCGCCTATCCATGTTCTCCAGAGATGCTGCCTGACCCGCTGAGTTACTCCAGCACTCTGAAACGTCACCTATCCATGCTCTCCAGAGATGCTGCCTGACCTGCTGAGTTACTCCAGCATTGTGTTGTTCAGTCAAGAAGCTCAAACTAGCGGTGCAGGTGGTTTCAACAAAATAGATTTACATAAGAGGATAAAAATTTAAGGAATGCATGAGACAGGTCGTGGAGAATTGGTGGCAGGATGTCTGAACAAATGTGGCTGTGTGTCATATGGAATGGAGGATATTTTTGGCACTATTGGAATCTGCAAGTGTAAAATGGTAAATACAGATTGAACACACGTGAAAGTTATGTACAAAACAATCTGAAAACCACTTAGTCAACTGATTGAACTAAACTAATCTTCAAAAGGACAAAGTGCTGGGGTAACTCAGCGGGTCAGACAGTACGGCGTCCTCGAGTCCCCCCCCCCCCCCTCCCTCCCTCCCTACCTCCCTCCCAGGGCCCAGGGCCCAGCGCCCAGGGCCCAGCGCCCAGGGCCCAGCGCCCAGGGCCCAGCGCCCAGGGCCCAGCGCCCAGGGCCCAGCGCCCAGCGCCCCGCACCGTTACCGCACACAAGCCGCAGCCCAGCGGGCAGCTTCTTCTCCTCCTTTAGCGGCCGCTGCCACCGACGGCCCCGTCGCGACTTCAGAAAGATGGCGGCCGCTCTCCTCACGCTCCGCCATCTTGTGCGCGCCTCTCCCGCCGCGCCTCTCTCCTCTCTCCTCCCCCTCCCCACTCTCCTAGACCCGCCGGCCCGCCTCGAGTAGTCGCACCTCCGCCGGCCGCCTCGAGTAGTCGCACCTCCGCCGGCCCGCCTCGAGTAGTCGCACCTCCGCCGGCCCGCCTCGAGTAGTCCCACCTCCGCCGGCCCGCCTCGACTAGTCCCACCTCCGCCGGCCCGCCTCGAGTAGTCGCACCTCCGCCGGCCCGCCTCGAGTAGTCCGGAGCTCCCTCCTGCTCCTCCCTGCACTCTCGGTAAGTGCCTTTCGCCGCCAACGGCTCCACGGAGGGGAGTGGACGTGGAGGCCGAGTGGGTGGAGGGAAGGGTGGGGGTGGGAGGGGTGTGAGGATGGGGGGAGGAGGGAGTGGGGGGAAGGGGGGGGGGTGGGTGAGGAGAGGTCAGTGGGGGGGAGGGGTCAGTGGGGGGGAGGGGTCAGCGGGGGTGGTTGGGGGAAGAGGGGGCGGTTGGGGGAAGAGGGGGCGGTTGGGGGAAGAGGGGGCGGTTGGGGGAAGAGGGGGAGGTTGGGGGAAGAGGGGGAGGTTGGGGGAAGAGGGGGCGGTTGGGGGAAGAGGGGGCGGTTGGGGGAAGAGGGGGAGGTTGGGGGAAGAGGGGGAGGTTGGGGGAAGAGGGGGCGGTTGGGGGAAGAGGGGGCGGTTGGGGGAAGAGGGGGCGGTTGGGGGAAGAGGGGGCGGTTGGGGGAAGAGGGGGAGGTTGGGGGAAGAGGGGGCGGTTGGGGGAAGGAGCAGTGGGGGTCAGGGAAGAGTGGGAGGAGGGAAAGAGGGAGGAGGTGGGTGGGGGGAAGGGGACAGAGAGTGAAAGGAGAGGAGGGAGGGGAGGCTGGGAGAGGAGAGGGTGTGGGGGGAGGTGGGGGGACACAGTGAGAATGGGGTGGGGCGAGTGTGGAGGGGAGGGAGGAGAAAGGAGATGGGGAGAGTGAGAGTGGGGCTGGGGGAGGAGAGATTGGCGGGGAAGGGGGGTGGTGGTAGGGGAAGAGAGTGCGGGTGGGGGGAAGGGGGACAGTGGGGGTGGGGGGAGGGGGACAGTGAGAATGGGGATGAGAACTATTAAAGATACAGTCCATAGTAGTTCGTAGTTGGTTAGTGTTGTGTTCAAGAGCATTCAAGAGAAGGGAACAGTGGGGGTCAGGGAAGATGGGAGAGTTGGGGGTAGGGAGGAGGAGGGGGGGGGGGGAATAAGGGGGTTGAGGGTGCTACACAAATACAGGAGAGGCTTTGCGTCCAAGGCTCCTCGGTCACACCCTCTCCCCTTCCCTGTACCGCCTTTAATTGTGCTCCCCCTCCCCTGGAGGAGCACGGCACCACAGTGAAGGAGAAAGAAGATGGCAGGACGGTGTCAGTGGCTCCCTCTCCCCTTCAGAAAGATGGCGGCCTCCTCACGCTCCGCTATCTTGTGCGCGTCTCCCGCCGCGCCTCTCTCCTCTCTCCCCTCGCTTCTCCCCTCCCGGCGCTCCCAGATCCGCCGCTGACCGACTGAAGTAGTCCCACCTCCGCCGCCCGACTGGAGTAGTCCGGAGCTCCCTCCTCCTCCCTGCACGCTCGGTAAATGTCTTTCGCCGACGGCTCCACGGAGGGGAGTGGACGTGGGGGCCGAGTGGGTGGAGGGAAGGGTGGGGGTAGGAGGGGGTGGGGGGAGGAGAGAGTGGGGGAAAGGGGGGTGAGAGTGAGAATAGGTGAGGAGACAGTGGGACGAAGGGGAGAGTGGGACAGCGGGGGTGTGGGGGTGGTTGCGGGAAAAGGGAGTGGGGAAGGGGAACAGTGGGGTTCAGGGAAGTGGGGAGACTGGGGGGAGGGGAGGGTGGGAGGAGCGGAGAGTGGGACTTGGAAGGTGGTGGGGGGAAGAGAGGGGTGGGGGGAAGGGGAACAGTGGGTAGGGAAGAGTGGGGGGAGGGAAAGGGGGACAAGGTGGGTGGATGGGAAAAGGGAACAGAGAGTGGAGGGGGTGAGGGAGGCTGGGGGAGGAGAGTGGGGGAAGGGGGGTGGTGGTGGGGGGAAGGGGGTGGGGGGAGGGGGACAGTGAGAATGGGGGTGGGGCGAGTGTGGATGGGTGGGTGGGTGGGGTTGAAGGTGGGTGGAGGAGAGGGGATGGGGAGAGTGAGAGGGGCTGCAGGAGGAGAGAATGGGGGGAGGGGAGGATGGGGGTGAAGGTGGGGAGGAAGGTGGGGAGGAGAGAGGGGAGATGGGGGGGAGTGAGAGTGGGGCTGGGGGAGGAGAGGGGTGGGGGGAGTGGAGGAGAAATTGGCGGGGAGAGGGAGTGGGGGAGGAGAAAATGGGGGGGAAGCGGAGTGTGGGAGGAGCAGACAGTGGGGGGGGGTGGGTGAGGAGGGGTGGAGGAGAGAGGGGGTGGGGACAGTGAGATTGGGGCTGGGGGAGAGAGAGTGGGGTTGGGGAGGAGAGAATATGGTGGTGTGGGGGAGGAGAGAGTGGGGGAACGGGGGGTGGGGGAGGAGAGAGTGGGAGAAAGGGGGGCTGGGGAGAGATTCACCACCCTCTGACTAAAGAAATTCCTCCTCCTCTCCTTCCTAAAAGAACGTCCTTTAATTCTGAGGCTGTGCCCTCTGGTCCCAGACTCTCCCACTAGTGGAAACATCCTCTCCACATCCACTCTATCCAGGCCTTTCACTATTCCGTACATTTCAATGAGGTCCCTCCTCATTCTTCTGACCTCCAGCGAGTACAGACCCAGTGCCATCAAATGCTTAATTGATCTAACGCTGAATATTAATTGATTTGTATTGATATTGAACAATTGAATGTCATGTCAACGCTTATTTTTGGTTCTGTTTCTATTTATCTAGGAGTGGTTCAGTTGTGAGCAGCACGGCTATCAGTGTGCAACCAAACACCATATCGCAAGCTGAGGCAGCCCAAACACTGGCTAATAACACAGCACAGTTTGCCAGTGCGGGTCTACGTTTGGATGTCAACGCCCTCAGCAACACAAGTATGTTGCTATTGTTGCTCTTGAGGGACTGCAGCGTAGGTTAATCCCCGGGATAGTGGGACTGATATATGACAAACGAATGTATCACAAAATGCTGGAGTAACTCAGCAGGTCAGGCAGCATCTAGGGAGAAGGAATGGGTGAGGTTTCAGGTCGACACCCTTCTTCAGACCCGACCCGAAACGTCACCCATTTCTTCTCTCGTAGATGCTGCCTGACCTGCTGAGTTACTCCAGCATTTTGTGATACCTTCGATTTGTACCAACATCTGCAGTTATTTTCCTACACAACTATGATGAAAGAATGGATCAACTGGGCTTATATTCACTGGAATTTAGAAGGATGAGAGGGGATCTTATAGGAACATATAAAATTCTTAAGGGATTGGACAGGCTAGATGAAAACAGCACCAGTGAAGAAAGGTCCCAATCCAAAATGTCACTTAACCTCGTGTTTTCCAGAATGCTGTGCGACCTACTGAATTTAGTTTGGTTTAGTTTTGTGCTGTACCGTGTGGAAATAGGCCCTTCGGCCCATTGAGTCCATGTTGGTCAATGATCACCTGCAGACGAGTTCTATCCCACACACCAGGGATAATTTTAATCAAGCCAATTAACCTGCAAAACTGCACGTTTTTGGAGCGTGGGAGGAAACCGGAGCACCCGGAGAAAACCCACACGGTCACGGGGAGAACGTACAAACCCCGTACAGACAGCACCTGTGGTCAGGATGGAACCCGGGTCTCTGGCGCAGTGAGGCAGCAACTCTACCGCTGCGCCACCGTGCCACACAAACTGTTGCTCTAGCACTTTGTGTGTTTTTCTCATTGTAAACAAACACTTGCTGTTCCTTTGTTTCTGTGCGCCTGTGAAATGCTTGACCTTTCATTAAATGAGATGTTTCTCGTTCCCAGCAACCACGCCAACCACAGCAGGCACCACCATCACCACGGCAGGCACCACCATCACCACAACCGGTCCTACGGTCAACCAGCCAACTCCAACACGACCATTCCCAAGTTTTGCTATTGCCATCATCGTCATGTGTATTCTCTCTCTCATCGCCCTGATCTTCGTTATTGTTCTGGTGAGTTCACATAACGGCCAACGACTGAGGCAAAACCATAATCACCACACCTCTTTAATCATCAACAAAGCACTGTATTTTTTTTTAAATTACCAAAAATAATTTAAATGAACTATTTACAAAAATACAATGCAAAATTATAAACAAATCCACCACCATAAGTCAGCGGGACAGGCAGCATCTCTGGAGAGAAGGAATAGGTGATGATTCGGGTCGAGACCCTTCTTCAGACTGATGTCAGCGGAGGGAGATGCATAGATAAGGGTGTGTAAGGTGTGAAAACAGGACAAAGGGAATGTGGATCAAGGTAAATGTGGAACAGATCATTGTTAGCTGAGAGAAGATAAAGCAAACAGAGATAAAATGTAGTTGTAAACAGTACGACAGGTTGGAGAACTGGGAAGGGGAGGGGTGGAGATAGAGGGAAAGCAAGAGCTACTTGAAGTTAGAGAAGTCAATGTTCATACCGCTGGGGTGTAGGCTGCCTAAATGAAATATGAGGTGCTGTTCCTCCAATTTGCACTGGGCCTCACTCTGACAAAGGAGGAGGTCCAGGACAGAAAGGTCAGTGTGGGAATGGGAGGGGGAGTTAAAGTGTTTAGTGACCGGTAAGGCAAATGTAGAAACATGGCAGAGTCTAGTTTAAAATAAAAAGAGAACCGAGAGAAAAAGGAAATGAGAGAGCCTGGACAAAGTCTAAAGTCTAAACTCCAATATGTCTCCTCGTGTTTTCTTTCTGCAGTGTGTTAAGACCGGTTATTGTTCCAAAGTGGCAAACGCCTTCCAGTTGGAATCTCCTGAGAATTTGGATATGCGACTTCCAATGTTTGGGGTAAGTGCCCTCCGTACACAACATGCCAGCATCAGAATGACGAATTGCCCTAACTTAAGCTTAAGTCTTTTGTACCCAGAAGGAACACAGTGGCACAGCGGGTAGAGCTGCTGCCTCACGTTCCCACATACCTGGGTTCCATCCTGTCCTCAGTTCTTTCTTATTTCAGTTCAGTTTAGTTTATTGTCAGGTGTACCTGAGGTACGGTGAACAGCTTGTGTTGCGTGCCAACCAGTCAGCAGAAAGACAATACGTGATTACAATTGATCCGTCCACAGTGTACAGACACATGATCAGGGAATAATGTTTAGTGCAGAGTAAAGCCAGCAAAGTCCGATCAAGGATAGTCCCAGGGTCACCAAAGAGGTAGATAGTAGTTCAGGACCGCTCTCTACTCCCTATTAAATCTTGCCCTTGCACCATCAACCTATGATTCTTGATCCCCCTACCCTGGGTAAAAGACTCTGCATTCACCCCATCAATTTCCCTCATGATTTTACACACCTCTGTGCTCCTAGCCTGCCCAATCTCTAGCTCAAGCCCACGAGTCCTGGCAACACCCTCGTAGATTTGCTCTGAACTCTCTCCAACTGAATGTGTTGATGGTTGCTGGATAAATTTGCTTCTTCTGTTCCCACTTTAGGGCCAGTCCCACAACTTCAACTGATGAGACGCCAAAGAGACCAGAGCTTTCGATTCACAGGGAAAAGTTGACATGGATTTTGAAGAACACACATGAGGAATATTGACTGCAGTACTTTTCTAAAAAACAACCAAACCAATGCATGAGTAACTTAATGAACCAAGGTTTCATCATGCTAATTCTTTCAAATCAAATCAATTTATAAAGTGGTAGTTACCAGGTTTTCCTTCATAATGAAAAATGTACATATTGTTGTGTTGTATGGATGTGGCTGTATCAAGAATTTGCTTTTGATGGGAGTTTTGTGCTAAATTTATATTTGTTTGTGAAGTTTTGTCTTTGAACTGGTATATACATTATGTTGGCCCAAATCGGCTTTCTGCCTAATTGTTGATGGTCCCGTGATGTGTGGAAGCTTACTTGCTTGCAGGCATCTCCAATGTTCTGCCATCAACAAAACCGTAACCTGCACTGAGTGAGTGGAGTTTCATTTCACTGGCAAGTGAAGTGTACACTGGTGTCTGCTGTTTTATTTACTGGAGGGCCAAGTGAAACAAGTATGAAGCTGGAGCATCGAGGTGAAATGAGAATCAGGAGTTTGTGCACTTCAATGATGGTGGGATCCACTGCTTACATCCTTGGCAAAAGGCCAAAGCACATACTGTGACCGGCAGTAAATCTGCCCGGCACCAAATCTACTGTGACCAGTTTTACTCGGGGTTTGCTAGGTGTTGCCCCAGCACTGGTTAGTTTTCAGGTAACACAGAAACCAACCCCAGCTAAAGGGCAATCTGAGATCAGAAACACAACCGAGCTGCCTCGGATGTGTGCGCACGGATGGAAGTTGTACGTGGCCCTGGCTTGCAAGCTCAATGTTAACCTTATTGTCTTGGTGCCAAAGATAGACAAACAATGCCGGAATAACTCAGCGACACAAGCAGCCTCTCTGGAGAGAAAGACTGGGTCGAGACCCTTCTTCAGACTGCTGTTGTTTCTTGTGGGAGAGTCAATGGTGGACATCTCAGTACACAGGATGGAAGCCACATCATCAGAGACAGAGGGTGGTCAATGTCATTAATCAGAGGCAGATCACCTCAAGTGCACCCATGCTTGCTTCCTCCTGCACACTCTGGAGCTCTGATGCTAGGTACGTGCTTTAATGAGTCTTCATTGCATGTGGACATGGACCACTGTTTACGTAGCTTTACAAAACACATCTTCACTGCCGGTCAGCACTGTTTTGACTTATGATACGCCTTGGGTGTAGGGGAAAGCATTATTTATAAGGATACCCTGTCTTGCAGTAACATTGTGTGAGCCAGTGGCAAAGACAGCAGGTCCAGGACACTGGGGTGCAATTGTAGAATGCGGTCGCATTCATCTGCTATGATCCACTGCAGGGGGACTTTGTCCATTAGTGCAGTGAAGAGTTTTAAAACATTGTTGTTTCAGAGTCCATGTGCCTGTCACCCCCTGCCCCCCCCCAACAACACAACCTCAAGGCTCAGATGCCCAAGATGCCAATGATACGAGGCATATACACCATTAACCTGCAGCTTGCCGGAGGTTATGGGGAGAAGGCAGGGGAATGGGGTTAGGAGGGAGAGATAGATCAGCCATGATTGAATGGTGGAGTAGACTTGATGGGCCGAATGGTCTACTCCTGCTCCTATCACGTATGACCTTATGACTTTTTAATTAAAATCGTTCGCTGTGTAGCGATGAATATTTAGTTCACATTATAAATTGTATAGTCATGTAAGGATTTAACTTGTGTTTTATAGTTTTGTATCTTTCCACTAAGTTCCACTAACTGTATCAGACATTACGGCTCAAACTAAGGTGGGAAGTGGCGTGTTGCCAATGGAAACATAAAACAAGTCGCCCATGCCTTGTTTGAAATGCTGATTTTATCGAGACTTTGAATCTCATTGTTAAAGCAAGAAGGATTCCAGACTGTTTTGATTTGTAAACCTAGTGTTTGAGGCTGAATCAGGACTGTCAGCCTGAGTGTGTGAGTGGGAGACGTAACCACTATGGCGAGTCGTAGGCGAAGTACGTTGAAGTAGCCGTTTATTATAACATTAACAACCGTGACAATCAACGCATCAAACGACAGACAACCATAAATCTTACTGTCTCCGCTGGAGGACTAAACGAGACTGCCCAGTTCCTTTACCTGCGCACCACCTCACCTCTTCTACCAATCAGAGGGTTCGATGGTCTGGACCAATCCCTGTGTCCCTACATGACCCCCCCCCCCAGAACCCTCTGTGCGGTACCGGGCAGGTGCCCGGACCACCGGAGCGGGTGCGGAGAGGAGAGGGGGGCCCTGCCGGGGGTGGGGGCGGGAAAACCGGCACCGCGGGAGGAGGGGAAATTGCCGGAGCCGGAGGCGGCAGTGGCAAGGAGACCGGGGGAAGCGGGGTCCCGAACGGGGGCAGCGAGGGGGGAAAACTGTTGTACAGGAGCTGCGGTCGGAGGGTGGCCCAGGCGAGGAGGTTGAGCCGCTGTGACGGGCTGGTCTGGGTCCAGATAGGCGGGCTTGAGGCGGGACACCGAGACGACCTCTTGTCGTGTACCCACTTCTAACGTGAAGGTGACTGTGCCTCTCTTCACTACCCTGAACGGACCCTGGTAAACTGGCCGAAAAAGGGGGCGGTGGGCATCGATGCGCCGGAAAACGAACTCGCAGTCGCCCAAAGCCGGCGGGACGTGTGAAGGGGGATCCCCGTGACGAGAAGTAGGGACCGGGGCCAGGGACCCCAACCGTGCTCGGAGTGCGGCTAAGAGTGCTGGCGTGGAGGGAGGGGGGGTGGAACATTGGGGGAGAACGTCGCGTGGTACTCGTAGGGGCGAGCCATAGACCAGGTCTGCCGAGGAAGCTCCGAGATCGTGCTTTGGAGCCGTGCGGATACCTAGGAGAACCCATGGGAGCTGATCGGCCCAGTCGGGTCCGGACAGGCGGGCCGTGAGTGAGGCTTTAAGCTGTCTGTGGAACCGTTCCACCATCCCGTTGGCCTGGGGGTGATAGGCGGTGGTTTGTTGTAATCGCGACCCGCACAGCTGAGTCAGAGCCACCCACAGGGATGAGGTGAATTGGGCGCCCCGGTCGGTAGTGATGACGTCCGGGGCGCCGAAACGGGCAATCCAATGTAGCGCCAGAGCCCGCGCGCAGGAGGCTGCTGAGATGTCGGACAACGGGAGCGCCTCTGGCCACCGGGTGAATCGCTCGACTACCGTGAGGAGGTGGGTGTAGCCCCTAGAGTGGGGTAACGGGCCGATGAGATCCACATGGATGTGGAGGAATCGGGCTGCTGGGACCGTGAACTGCTGGACGGGGGGCCGAGTGTGCCGGTGGACCTTGGAGGTTTGGCACGGAATGCAGGAGCGGGCCCAGGCGGCCACCTGCTTCCGCAGGCCGTGCCAGACGAATCGAGCCGCAATCAGAGCCGAAGTGGCCCGTATGGACGGATGTGCTGGGCCGTGGATAGTGTCAAAGACCTGGCGCCGCATGCAAGTGGGTACTACAGGTCGGGTGCGCGGTAGGGAAACGTCGCACCAGAGTTTAGTACGCGTAGGACCGCAGGCTACCTGTGCCAACCGCAACCCCGAGGTGGTGTGGGGGTACAGGGAGGGGGTGTCTTCCAGGCGCTGAGCCTCCGTGAGCTCCTGGAAATCCACCCCGGAACTTACCTCGGCCACCGGGGAAACCGCCGGTCTGGACAGGGCATCCGCCACGGCGTTTAGTTTTCCCGCAATGTGCCGAACGTCGGTGGTAAATTCCGAAACGTAAGTGAGGTGTCGCTGCTGTCGGGCCGACCATGGATCGGAAACCTTTGAAAAAGCAAACGTCAGTGGCTTGTGGTCAGTGAACGCCACGAAAAAGCGGCCCTCTAAAAAATAGCGAAAATGACGGATCGCTAGGTAGAGGGCCAGGAGTTCCCGATCAAAGGCACTGTAAGCTATCTCGGGGCAAGTGAGCTGGCGGCTGAAAAATGCCAAAGGGTGCCAGAGGCCGTTAACCTTCTGTTCTAAGACGCCCCCCACCGCCACGCCGGAGGCATCGACGGTGAGGGCAGTGGGGGCAGAGGAGCGCGGGTGGACGAGCATGGTGGCGTTCGCGAGGGCCAGCTTGGCTGCTGTGAAAGCCACGTCGGCAGCAGGGGACCACACGAGCTCGGTGGGGTTACCCGCGAGGCATTGGAAAGGGGGCGCATGATCCGGGCTGCCGCCGGGACGAAGCGGTGGTAAAAGTTTACCATCCCTACAAACTCTTGTAACCCTTTGATAGTGTCGGGGCGGGGGAAGGAGCGGATAGCAGCCACCTTCTCGGGCAAGGGAACGACACCTGCCTGTGTGATCCGATGACCCAGGAAATCTACTGAGGATAGTCCGAATTGGCATTTGGACGGGTGTAGGATCAGACCGTGGTCCTGCAACCTTTGGAATATGGAGCGCAGGTGGGACCGGTGTTCGTGAGCCGACCGACTTGCCACGAGAATATCGTCTAGATATATGAATACAAAAGGCATACCCCGACCCACATGATCCATGAGACGTTGGAACAAGCGCCTGGGCGGCGTTTTTGAGGCCGAAAGGCATCCGCAGCCACTCGAAAAGCCCGAACGGGGTGATGGTGGCGGTCTTAGGGATGTCTGTGGGGCGAACCGGGATCTGATGATACCCTCGGACTAAGTCCAGTTTTGAGAAAACCGTGGCACCCTCTAGGCTGGCAGAAAAATCCTGAATATGCGGGATCGGGTATCGGTCAGCCGTGGTGATGGCGTTCAGGCGTCGGTAATCGCCACATGGTCTCCACCCCCCAGATGCTTTTGGGACCATGTGTAACGGTGAGGCCCACGGGCTGTCTGACGGGCGTATGATCCCCAGTCGTTCCAAAGTGAGGAACTCTTCGCGAGCGACTGCCAGCTTATCAGGGGGTAGGCGTCGGGCTCGGGCGAAAACAGGTGGTCCCTCCGTGGGGATGAAGTGTACGACTCCGTGCTTGGCAGCAGGTGTGTCGAATCGCTGGACTAGGAGCTCCAGGAAATCAGCGAGTATCGCAGCAAACGGGTCGGAGGTCGTAGTGACGGCCTGGACGGTCGGGGTGGATGACACGGAAACCGAAGGAGCGGGAGGGTCAACGCTACTGGACGACGGCTGCAGGGTCTTCCCGCGGACGTCAGGGATTAACGCAAAAGCCCAAAGGAAATCCGCGCCCAGGATTGCCTGGCCTACATCTGCGATGATGAAAGTCCAGTTGTAGGTCCTGGAACCAAAGGACAGGGACATGTCCCGTGTTCCGTAGGTACGGACAGGGCTGCCGTTGACCGCAATGAGTGGGGGGCCGGTCTTACCTGATCGCGCTTCTTGGCAGGATGGAGGCACAATGCTGACGATCGCCCCGGTGTCCACGAGGAAAACGGTACCCGTATGTTGCTCCGCAAGGTAGAGGCGATGGTTCTGGCCGATCGAGATTGCCTCTACATTTGATCGGCCGAGGCATTTCCCGAGAATGTGCAGGGGCTTCTACAGCTGCGCTGGTGTGTTTCTGTGTCACGGGCCTGCTTCAAAATGGCCGCCGTCGACGTAGCAGCTTGGCAGGCTTTTTGAAAAGTGGCGGGCGGATGGGCGCCATCTTGGCCGCGCGGTCGGTCGCTCACCTGTGTTGAAACCCGATTTACTGACCCGGTGCGCCTCGCCTTTGCCGCGACCAGTGCGTCCGCCTTTTCTGTGAAATCCATCGGGTCCCCGAAAGTGACGTCTGCTAGGACTACGCGGACGTCCTCTGGCAGCTTCTCGCGGACTGCCTCCTCGAACATGAGGCATTTGGTGTGTTCTCCCGCTAGAGTCATCATCTCCGTCATGAGGACCGACGGCGGTCGGTCCCCGAGCTCAGGTAAGTGCAGGAGTGTGCTGGCCCGCTGTTCTTGGCTGCTCCCGAAGGTTTTCAGCAGCAGCGACTTGAGGCCCG
Source organism: Rhinoraja longicauda (assembly GCF_053455715.1). Taxonomy (NCBI): domain Eukaryota; kingdom Metazoa; phylum Chordata; class Chondrichthyes; order Rajiformes; family Arhynchobatidae; genus Rhinoraja; species Rhinoraja longicauda. The sequence continues at coordinate 1,989,582 of NC_135990.1, forward strand.
CATACTTATCGGTTTCTGGCGGGTCGGTGACGTACTGTGCGACCCTTGCGGACGTTTCCGACGGCAGGACGCTCAGTAGGTGGTAGAACCGGGTCGCGTCCTCCTGTATTCCCCGGAGGTGGAACTGTGCCTCCGCTTGGGCGAACCACAGGCGTGGTTGGTGGGCCCAGAACGGGGGCAGATGAACGCCGACTGCGTTTGGCGTCGATGCCTCCTGACGGGACATCTTGGTGATCTGTGATCACGTCGGGGTCACCACTATGGCGAGTCGTAGGCGAAGTACGTTGAAGTAGCCGTTTATTATAACATTAACAACCGTGACAATCAACGCATCAAACGACAGACAACCATAAATCTTACTGTCTCCGCTGGAGGACTAAACGAGACTGCCCAGTTCCTTTACCTGCGCACCACCTCACCTCTTCTACCAATCAGAGGGTTCGATGGTCTGGACCAATCCCTGTGTCCCTACACCACTACATTATATAAGCTGGTCACCTCCGGTTGCAAATGTATACTGATCCCTTGTGTTTCAAAAGGAGCTTGAAGTTAGTTTTGCAATTGGAAGAAATTTAAAGACTTCTTGAAAAATAAAATCTCAAAACCTGCACTTTACGCGTTAAATCCACCTGTAGCCATAACCAATTCTCAGGAATAGATTGATGGCAGGAGTGGCTGACACTATTCCAGTCAGGCAAGTTAGCTTCACTTGAAAACACACTTTTTTCTCCAGTTTCCAGCATCTGCAGTTTGTTGTGTCTACCTGAGCCTTTGTGAGCTGAGTAGGTGTGAACGACCGAGAAGAGATAATGACGAATCAACTTTGAGCTGCCATGGTAAATTTTAATCTGGGCATTGTTGTGAAATTATATTCAGAAGGCATGAAGGAGAGCAAGTCAAATCAGGCATTTTAATAATTGCGTGTAATGTGGACACCATTGGCCACAGTTGTTGCTATAACTGTGATAAAGAATTTTGTTTATAGACAATAGACAATAGGTGCAGGAGTAGGCCATTCGGCCCTTCGAGCCAGCACCGCCATTCAATGTGATCATGGCTGATCATTCTCAATCAGTACCCCGTTCCTGCTTTCTCCCCATACCCCCTGACTCCGCTATCCTTAAGAGCTCTATCTAGCTCTCTCTTGAATGTATTCAGAGAATTGGCCTCCACTGCCCTCTGAGGCAGAGAATTCCACAGATTCACAACTCTCTGACTAAAAAAGGTTTTCCTGGACTCCCCCAACATTGAGAACATGTTTCCTGCCTCTAACATGTCCAAGCCCTTAATAACCTTATACGTTTCGATAAGATCCCCTCTCATCCTTCTAAATTCCAGTGTATACAAACCTAGTCGCTCCAGTCTTTCAACATATGACAGTCCCGCGATTCCGGGAATTAACCTAGTAACCCCCCCCCCCCCCCCCCCCCCCTCCCTCCTGACTCTCCCCCCTCTGTACCGGGAGCCCAAATATCAGGAGCATAGGACTAAAATGGAGCCAAATCTTGGGGAGCAGCCCCTTCAGATACTCGAACAGGAGCTGCAACCTCACGCACTGTAAATACAAACGGTACACGGTCCCCTCCTCGCCGCAGAAGTGACAGGCGGTCGGCGGGTCCGTGAACCGGCTCAAGTACCTGCTGCAGACCACGGCTCTTTGCAACTCTCTCCACCCCTGGTGTAAAGGGGGAAGACTCCAGCATCCACAAAGACTCTTCACACCCCTGCAACAGTCTTTTCGAACTCCTTCCATCGGGCAGATGATACAAGGCCTTCTACGCCCGCACCTCCAGACTCAGGAACAGCTTCATCCCCAGGGCCATAGCTGCTATGAACTGGTCCTGCTGAGCCGGATGGTCACAACGCATAGTGATCCGGCACAGATCAACTTGCACTTTATCCTGTCTAAAACTGTTACAGTTGTTTCGTTGGGTTGCTGTTGTCTAAATTAATTAAACTATTGCATCGTATGGGAGGCGCATTCCCAATCTTGTTGTACCCCTGGGTACAATGACCATAAAGATATATTGTGTTGTATTGTATTGTATTGTAGAGAGCTCTCCACTGGGGACCGTTCCTGCCGTCAGGTGGTAACACGGACCTCCAGGGGGTGAGCGGACGGAAGGCGGGGGCGAGGAAGTGGAGTGTGCAGGAGCAGCCTGTACAAGACGCGCCTCTTCACGTCACGGAACGACGTGCTGGACGTCTGGGAAAGGCGGCTCATGTTGCCCGGGGCCCGCTCTCAGGAATGAACCCGGGCCGTGGGCCCGATGAGCAATTCCGACAGAGCGGGAGTAAGCTCGGCCGGGATCGCTCCACGCACACGCCTCTCCTCAACACCCACCCACCATGACAGGGTGAGGACAGCCCCCCCCCTCACAGTTACAACACCCCCCTCCCCCTGAGGAGCAGCGCCCTGGCAGAAGGTGACCAGATTCCTGGCTTTCAGTAAAAGCCAGGCAACTCCCGCCTAGTTTGGGAGGTGCTGTTGAAAACATCGTCTTCAACTTTAATTATGTTTGTGTACGTCATGCCTGAACTTGCCACTGGTGTGTAGCTGCCTGCATTTATGGGTGACCTACTGTACTTGTGAGTTAGCATGCTCCATTTTTGCCTCATCCTTAACAGCAGGATATCAAAACACTCACAGAAAATTGGGAAGGGGTCAAATTTTGCTGAATGCAGCTATTTCCATTGCTCTATGCTTTTTCTTGTGAACATACTAACAGTAAGTAAACTGATTATAATTTATCCTTGTCTTTACTCTTATTTATAATGAATGATCTCTTTCTATCCACTTTGCTGCTGTAACACTGTAAATTTCCCCGGTGTAGGACGCATAAAGGAATATATATTGGATATGTATGTGTAGGAAAATAACTGCAGATGCTGGTACAAATCGAAGGTATCACAAAATGCTGGAGTAACTCAGCGGGTCAGGCAGCATCTCAGGAGAGAGGGAATGGGTGACGTTTCAGGTCGAGACCTTCAGACTCAATTAAAGCAATCACCCTTGTACAGAGATGAATTATGCTAACAAAGCAATGGAGAACATCCAATTATTTCTCAACTAAAAGGCATGCCTTTGCCAACTATACCGCTTATGGGTGTGTCCATTCAATGAATCATGGACTTATGAACATCAATCATTTGGCAACTAAATTCCAATCAAGTCTCTGTTGGTTTAAGCAGACTGCAAAATTTGGAAGGGGTTTTGACAGACTAATAGGCAGAAGGAACTACAGATGCTGATTTACAAAGTGCTGGAGTAATTCTGCGGTCAGGCAGCATCTCTGGAAGGCATGGATGGGCCATGTTTCCCAACGGGATCCTTCTTCAGACTGATTGCAATGGGGGGGGGAATGGGAGAAAGCTGGAAAAGACGTGGGGGAAGGCCAAAGCCTGGCAAGTGATAGGTGGATAGACACAGGAGTGTGCAGGAGTGCTTCAGACTTAGAGTTTGAGGAAGGGTCTCGACCTGAAACGTCACTCGTTCCTTCTACCCAGAGATGCTGCCCATCCCGCAGAGTTACTCCAGCATTTTGTGTCTATCTTCGGAGCAAACCAGCATCTGCGGCTCCTTCTTACACAAGTGATAGGTGGATAGAGGTGGTGGGATGAGGAGGTTGATTGGCAGATGGGTGGAATAGTAAGAACAAGGAAGTATACCGTATGTTCTAGGGTGTGAGCTTGTAAATCTGAGGTTGTTTTGCCAGTTTTGAGCACAAGGAAAGGACACAAAAGCATTCAATGTGTACTTTAACAGTTTATTAATAGACTTGCAGAACAGCTACAAGTCTATTTGCCCGTATCTGCAACAAGATCAACAACAGAATCTCGTTTCACAAGAATGTCAGAAGTTGACAGATAACTCCTTTCATTTGAATAGTTTTCTTCCATCTTGATAAAGGGAGCCATTGTTCAAGGAACAGTGCAACAGGTTTAGAAATTGTCAGACTGTGAGTTGGGGCGAGGGAGACAGAGATATGGAAGGTTAAGATGTAAAAAGGAAACATAGCGGACTATAGACAATAGATTGTCTATTGGGATTAAAAGTAACATTAGCAAATTTGCAGATGACACAAATTTGAGGAAGGACATTCTTGCTATTGAGGGAGTGCAGCGTGGGTTCACTAGGTTAATTCCCGGAATGGTGGGACTGTCATATGTTGAAAGAATGGAGCGACTGGGCTTGTATACACTGGAATTTAGAAGGATGAGAGGGGATCTTGTTTCGGGTCGAGACCCTTCTTCAGACTGATGTCGGGGAGGGGATTGGTCACGTTTTTGCGTAGCAGCTTCAATGAGTAATATTAAAACCCAAACCATAACATGTTTTATAAACGTGGTGATCTCTCACGGCACATTTTGTGCAACATGGATTTGGGAACATGTTCTATGATGGCACGTAATCCATTGCTATAAAAATGATTAATATCTAGTCTCGCATTTGCAATGAAGTGATCCATGGTACAAGCTTTTAATGGCTGTTAGATGTTGGCTTTAAACCGAAGATGGACAAAATTCAACCATGCCGACCAAGATGCTCCATCTAAGCTGACATATGATAAACGAATGGGTCGACTGGGCTTGTATTCACTGGAATTTAGAAGGATGAGAGGGGATCTTCTGGAACCTTAAAATTCTTTAAAGGATTGGACAGGCTAGATGCAGGAAAAATGTTCTCCATGTTGGGGGAGTCCAGAACCAGGGGTCACGGTTTAAGAAAAAGGGGTAGGCCATTTAGGACTGATGAGGAAAAACTTCTTCACCCAGAGAGTTGTGAATCTGTGGAATTCTCCACCACAGAAGGCAGTGGAGGCCAATTCACTGGATGTTTAAAAGAGGGTTAAATTTAGCTCTTAGGGCTAATGGAATCAAGGGATATGGGGAAAAAGCACAACGGGGTACTGATTTTAGAAGATCAGCCATGATCATATTGAACGGTAGTGCTAGCTCAAAGGGCTGAATGGCCTACTCCTGCACCTATTTTTCTATGTTCCTACGCTAGTCCCATTCCAAATGATCCCAATTGTTGTTGGGTGCCAGAGAATGGGGTGGGCATTGGCTGTTGATGGCCAAAGGCCAAAATGGGCAACAGAGAGGTGGAACAGAGTGGGAATGCTTGAAGAAACCCAATGTGGATGGGAACCCCGAGCTACAAACTCAATGGCCAAATGGCCTCTGGCCACACAAATATAATTTGGTGTTAAAATTACATGCCTGTGTAAGGACTGGAGCTGAACTGGATGCTAACTAAACCACTTTCCAACCCTACAGGATTATAGAAGAACAAGAGAAATGCAAAACTCAAAACCAAAGATCTCAAATTTCAGAAGTTTACATTTTATTAAAAACTTTAAAAATTATCTTGATATCCAACCTGCGTATGAAAATGTTTTATAAACCACGTCTTCCAACAAATATTGAACTGCAGATTAGCTTTCACACATGAAATTTGCACCATAACATGAGATCTGCTATTGAAGAAAGAACAACAATGAAACAAACAGCTTAGTCAAAGTAACAAGCAAATATCACAATACTGTTAGCAATGACTTCAATTCTATCCACCCACTCCAAATAAGATAGTGTGGTCATCAATATGAATCCCATTCATGTCTCCATGTGGGTTAGATGTTAAATACCATCTATACTGGCAGATTTTCTTGTATATTCCTCACGAGGACTGCACTAGTATTAGACGAGAGCACACAGGCATGTTGGAAAGGAGTTCTACTAATGTGCATTACCTCGGTGGTTGAAAGATACAATCCTACATCCAAGTAACTGGTCAAAATGGCGGCCAACGTTACAAGGAAATGCAACCGCTCTCATTTACCTGGATCATTTCCTTAGTATTTTTATATTTTAGTTTAAGCATATGCAAAGTTCAACCAGTTCAAGTCAATTTTATTTGTATAGCACATTTAAAAACAACCCACTTTGACCAAAGTGCTGTACATCTGATTAGGTACTAAGGAAAAAATGAAACATACAGTAGCACACAAACTTAACAGCACATACAAAACAGTTCACAGCGCCTCCTCAATGGGCCTCAAACGCTAGGGAGTAGAAATAGGTTTTGAGCTTGGACTTAAAGGAGTCGATGGAGGGGGCAGTTCTGATGGGGAGAGGGATGCTGTTCCACAGTCTAGGAGCTGCAACCGCAAAAGCGCGGTCACCCCTGAGCTTAAGCCTAGACCGCGGGATGGTGAGTAGCCCCAAGTCGGCCGACCTGAGGGACCTGGAGTTAGAGAGGTGGGTAAGAAGATTTTTGATGTAGGGGGGGGAATGTCCATTTAGGGCTTTATATATGAGTTCACAGCTCATAATACTGACAGCTTGTTCAATAGAAAATAAAATTCAAGAACATATTGCATGAGAGCTTCAGAAAAATGACAGAAGGTGTTCAGGTGCAAACAGTCAGAAATCCCAGCTCGTGTGTGCGCATAAAAACCTACAAATGTTGCCAAACGTGATATAATGGAAGTACAAAAAGTTACTTGTGAAAAATGCTAGCAAAGTTGAGGGCAAGGCCATCTTTCCTTGCAGTGCAAGATGGTTTAAACTTCCGAACATAACCTACTGAACCATACAATATCTGGAGTAACAAGAATGAAGGGCAATGAACAACTTTCAAAGCACGGGCATGGATCCATTCGTCATTTGGTTCTAGCTGGATGCAAATGCTGATTTGGCCTTTGATAACAAATCTGGAACAATGTGTTTAGCCTAGATTTAACTATATACCAGCTCCAAATACAAACACATCACCATAGCTTGTATAAAGATGAACTGGACATGGTGGTTTAAAGCAAAGATAGACACGAAAAGCTGGAGTAACTCAGCGGGACAGGCAGCATCTCTGGAGAGAAGGAATGGTGACATTGCAGGTCGAGACCCTTCTTCAGAAGGAGGGTCGAACTCTCCAGCAATACCGCCTGTCTCACTGAGTTACTCCAGCTTTGTGTCTAACATCACCATAGCTTCCTCTGCTGTTTGGAAGTCACCCAAAAACTCAAGTAAAAATCCTTTCTCATCTAAATAGCAGTGTTACAATCCCTGTTAGGGAACGAAACTCGGATTGGAAAGGGGAAGAGGCATTTTCACTTTATTTTATTACAGCTGTTGAATTAATGAATCAAAATTGAAATGGCAAAAATCTTCCTCTAGGTACAATGGCAAGCCATTTGAAAATGGATTACCACAGAGATTTATAAAGCACCCAAACATTGAGACAGTTTATCCTGAAGGATCAATTATAAAGGGTAGATGCCAAGACTGTAGTTCGACCTTGACACCAATTCCAGTTCCTCAAACTTCTCTTCCATGTGGAGAAAACAGGCTTTGTTCATTCTTTGACCTCCCCAGATTTTTCTTGAAGGGTTTCAAGACACAAAGGAATAATTGGCATAGGCTTCATTGAGTCTATAACGTTCTGGTTTTATCTGTTCAAGAACACACACAAAACACTAGCCATGTATTAAAAATATATATGCATCGCAGAAATGTATAAAAGTCTTCAATCATAGCCAAGTACCTGTATTTTGTTGAAAACTAAGTTTTCTGTAGTAGTTTAGTTTATTGACATATGTACTGAGGTACAGAGAAAAGGCATATTGTTGTGTGCTATTCAGTCAGCGGAAAGACTGTGCATGATAATAATCAAGCAGTCCAGATACTAGAGAGGGTATACTGTTCAGTGCAAGATAAAGACCGATCAAAGATAGTCCGTGGGTCTACAATGAGGTGGATGGTAGGTCAGGCCAAAACTGACAAACTTCTGTTGGTGACAGGATGGTTCATTTGCCCAATAACAGCCAGGAAGAAATGGTCCCTCAAACTGGAGGTGTGCGTTTTCACACTTCTGTACCTCTTGCCTGATGAAAGAGGGAGCGACCAAGTCAAGCCAAGTCAATTTTATTTGTATAGCACATTTAAAAACAACCCACGTTGACCAAAGTGCTGTACATCAGTTCAGGTACTAAGAAACGAACGTACAATAGCACACAAACATAACAGCACATACATAAACAGGTCACAGCGCCCCCTCACAGGGCCTCAAACGCTAGGGAGTAGAAATAGGTTTTGAGCCTGGACTTAAAGGAGTCGATGGAGGGGGCAGTTCTGATGGGGAGCGGGATGCTGTTCCACAGTCTCGGAGCTGCAACCGCAAAAGCGCGGTCACCCCGAGCTTAAGCCTAGACTGCGGGATAGTCAGTAGCCCCAAGTCGGCCGACCTGAGGGACCTGGAGATAAGAGTGGTGGGTTAGAAGATTTTTGATATGGGGGGGGGGGCAAGCCCGTTTGGGGCTTTGTATGTGAATAGGAGGGCCAAGGTGACACTCTTGATTATACTGGCGGCCTTGCCGAGGTAGCTCGAAGTGTAGATGAATTCAATGGAAAATATGTTGGTTTACATGGTCTGTCCACAACTCTGTAATTTCTTGCAGTCTTGGATAGAGCTGCTCCCAATACAGTCTACATCTACTAATATGGATTAGAAAAAAATCCACAAGGTGGCACGATGGATTTAATGGGTCGCTGGAGCTTTTAACCCAGCAAGTGTCTGCAAATCAACTCATCATCCTATTTTCTACATGAAAGCAGATGATGGAAAAATAATTCACTGAATCCTGGTTTGAGGAATGTCTGTCATCCTCTGGTGAATAAAATGGGATTCCATTTCAGAGGCAAGTAGAAATCAGGAACTGCAGATGCTAGTTAATACACAAGGACAGAGCTGGAGTAATTTAGGTTAGGCAGCATCTCTGGAGAACATGGATAGGTGATGTTTTGAAGCAAAACCTCGCCTATCCATGTTCTCCAGAGATGCTGCCTGACCCGCTGAGTTACTCCAGCACTCTGAAACGTCACCTATCCATGCTCTCCAGAGATGCTGCCTGACTTGCTGAGTTACTCCAGCATTGTGTTGTTCAGTCAAGAAGCTCAAACTAGCGGTGCAGGTGGTTTCAACAAAATAGATTTACATAAGAGGATAAAAATTTAAGGAATGCATGAGACAGGTCGTGGAGAATTGGTGGCAGGATGTCTGAACAAATGTGGCTGTGTGTCATATGGAATGGAGGATATTTTGGCACTATTGGAATCTGCAAGTGTAAAATGGTAAATACAGATTGAACACACGTGAAAGTTATGTACAAAACAATCTGAAATCCACTTAGTCAACTGATTGAACTAAACTAATCTTCAAAAGGACAAAGTGCTGGGGTAACTCAGCGGGTCAGACAGTACGGCGTCCTCGAGTCCCCCCTCCCGCCCGGGCCCCGCACCGTTACCGCACACAAGCCGCAGCCCAGCAGGCAGCTTCTTCTCCTCCTCCTTTAGCGGCCGCTGCCACCGACGGCCCCGTCGCGACTTCAGAAAGATGGCGGCCTCCTCACGCTCCGCCATCTTGTGCGCGCCTCCCGCCGCTCCTCTCTCCTCTCTCCTCCCCCTCCCCACTCTCCTAGACCCGCCGGCCCGCCTCGAGTAGTCGCACCTCCGCCGGCCCGCCTCGAGTAGTCCCACCTCCGCCGGCCCGCCTCGAGTAGTCCCACCTCCGCCGGCCCGCCTCGAGTAGTCCCACCTCCGCCGGCCCGCCTCGAGTAGTCCCACCTGCGCCGGCCCGCCTCGAGTAGTCCCACCTGCGCCGGCCCGCCTCGAGTAGTCCCACCTCCGCCGGCCCGCCTCGAGTAGTCCCACCTGCGCCGGCCCGCCTCGAGTAGTCCCACCTGCGCCGGCCCACCTCGAGTAGTCCCACCTGCGCCGGCCCGCCTCGAGTAGTCCCACCTCCGCCGGCCCGCCTCGAGTAGTCCCACCTCCGCCGGCCTGCCTCGAGTAGTCCCACCTCCGCCGGCCCGCCTCGAGTAGTCCCACCTCCGCCGGCCCGCCTCGAGTAGTCCCACCTCCGCCGGCCCGCCTCGAGTAGTCCCACCTGCGCCGGTCCGCCTCGAGTAGTCCCACCTGCGCCGGTCCGCCCCGAGTAGTCGCACTCTGTGAAACGTCACCTATCCATGTTCTCCAGAGATGCTGCCTGACCCACTGAGTTACTCCAGTACTCTGAAACGTCACCTATCCGTGCTCTCCAGAGATGCTGCCTGACCTGCTGAGTTACTCCAGCACTCTGTGAAACGTCACCTATCCATGCTCTCCAGAGATGCTGTCTGACCCGCTGAGTTACTCCAGCAGTCTGTGAAACGTCACCTATCCACGTTCTCCACAGATGCTGCCTGACCCACTGAGTTACTCCAGCATTGTGTTGTTCAGTCAAGAAGCTCAAACTAGCAGTGCAGGTGGTTTCAACAAAATAGATTTACATAAGAGGATAAAAATTTAAGGAATGCATGAGACAGGTCGTGGAGAATTGGTGGCAGGATGTCTGAACAAATGTGGCTGTGTGTCATATGGAATGGAGGATATTTTGGCACTATTGGAATCTGCAAGTGTAAAATGGTAAATACAGATTGAACACACGTGAAAGTTATGTACAAAACAATCTGAAAACCACTTAGTCAACTGATTGAACTAAACTAATCTTCAAAAGGACAAAGTGCTGGGGTAACTCAGCGGGTCAGACAGTATGGCGTCCTCGAGTCCCCCCTCCCGCCCGGGCCCCGCACCGTTACCGCACACAAGCCGCAGCCCAGCAGGCAGCTTCTTCTCCTCCTCCTTTAGCGGCCGCTGCCACCGACGGCCCCGTCGCGACTTCAGAAAGATGGCGGCCTCCTCACGCTCCGCCATCTTGTGCGCGCCTCCCGCCGCTCCTCTCTCCTCTCTCCTCCCCCTCCCCACTCTCCTAGACCCGCCGGCCCGCCTCGAGTAGTCGCACCTCCGCCGGCCCGCCTCGAGTAGTCCCACCTCCGCCGGCCCGCCTCGAGTAGTCCCACCTCCGCCGGCCCGCCTCGAGTAGTCCCACCTCCGCCGGCCCGCCTCGAGTAGTCCCACCTGCGCCGGCCCGCCTCGAGTAGTCCCACCTGCGCCGGCCCGCCTCGAGTAGTCCCACCTCCGCCGGCCCGCCTCGAGTAGTCCCACCTGCGCCGGCCCGCCTCGAGTAGTCCCACCTGCGCCGGCCCACCTCGAGTAGTCCCACCTGCGCCGGCCCGCCTCGAGTAGTCCCACCTCCGCCGGCCCGCCTCGAGTAGTCCCACCTCCGCCGGCCCGCCTCGAGTAGTCCCACCTCCGCCGGCCCGCCTCGAGTAGTCCCACCTCCGCCGGCCCGCCTCGAGTAGTCCCACCTCCGCCGGCCCGCCTCGAGTAGTCCCACCTGCGCCGGTCCGCCTCGAGTAGTCCCACCTGCGCCGGTCCGCCCCGAGTAGTCGCACTCTGTGAAACGTCACCTATCCATGTTCTCCAGAGATGCTGCCTGACCCACTGAGTTACTCCAGTACTCTGAAACGTCACCTATCCGTGCTCTCCAGAGATGCTGCCTGACCTGCTGAGTTACTCCAGCACTCTGTGAAACGTCACCTATCCATGCTCTCCAGAGATGCTGTCTGACCCGCTGAGTTACTCCAGCAGTCTGTGAAACGTCACCTATCCACGTTCTCCACAGATGCTGCCTGACCCACTGAGTTACTCCAGCATTGTGTTGTTCAGTCAAGAAGCTCAAACTAGCAGTGCAGGTGGTTTCAACAAAATAGATTTACATAAGAGGATAAAAATTTAAGGAATGCATGAGACAGGTCGTGGAGAATTGGTGGCAGGATGTCTGAACAAATGTGGCTGTGTGTCATATGGAATGGAGGATATTTTGGCACTATTGGAATCTGCAAGTGTAAAATGGTAAATACAGATTGAACACACGTGAAAGTTATGTACAAAACAATCTGAAAACCACTTAGTCAACTGATTGAACTAAACTAATCTTCAAAAGGACAAAGTGCTGGGGTAACTCAGCGGGTCAGACAGCATCTCTTGAGAACGTGGATAGGTGACGTTTCGTGTCGGGGCCCTTCCTCAGGCTGACTGTCCTGACCTGAAGCGTCACCCATCTATGTTCTCCGGAGATGCTGCCTGACCGGCCAAAGTTATTCCTGCACTTGTGACCTTTATAATAACGAGCATCTGCAGTTCCTAGTTTCTAAATTAATGCTCATCCTCAATAATCTATCTATCTATCTATCTATCTATCTATCTATCTATCTTTTTTAAGTTAGAGGTTTTAAAGTTAAAACATTTTATTTCTAACTGATTTCTTCAAGGTCTTCATCGTGTGACGTCACAATGCCCCTGTGAGATGAGCTCGCACTGCCCCCCCCCTCCCCCACAACTCATGCAGATATATGTACAACATGTGGACTTGCAGCCACAACGGTAAACCACAGCGCCACAATGTTAGCGCCACCTTAATCACCACTGTCCTGGCGACTGTTTATAACAATTATTATTTAAATTGGTCGTATATGTTTTAAGTTACAGACATTTTAAACTTTAAAACTCTCATTTCTAAACACATTTTTTCCAAGTGCTGTGCGTCCGACGTCACCAGAGGCACGCACGGCCTCTCCTCACTCGCACAAACAAGATGGACGCCGTTAGCGGAGCCGCCCGCCCGCAATCACCGCCCTCACTCTCTCACACCAGGGGGACACTCCCGAGCAGGAGGGAGATGGTCGGATTGTTGTCCACTCATCCTTCCCTTCAACCCACGCCACCGAGTCCTCGAGTCCCCCCTCCCGCCCGGGGCCAGCACCGTTACCGCACACCACTACCCCCCCCCCCCCCCCGGCGGACCATTAACTAATGCCCCCCCCTTCCCCCCCGGGACCTTTACTTTAACTAATGCGCTCCCCCCGTGCACCGCCGCCCGTCCCCGCATCTGACATTACTCAGGTCGGGCAGCGCTGACCGCCGGGAGATGTAGTCGCCGTCGCCTCTCCCGCTCGGGGCGGGGGGGGGGGGGGATGCGGCACCCGCCCGACTGAGGACAGTGTCTGTCAATGCGGGGTGACGAGAGCTCTACTGCTGCCCCCCCCCCCCCCCCTTCTCCCCCCCTCCACCAACTGCCGTCGCCGACAGCCCACCGCGCGCTGCTGCTGCTGCTGGTTGAGGACCGGCTCCAGCATCGCAGAGGGCAGCTTCAACCACATACCGTCGAAAGCAGACGGGAGCTGGTCGGACTGATGGTCGTGGGTTGAAGGGACTCATTCTTCCTTTCCGTCCCTTCAATCCACGCACGGCTTCCTCGAGTCCCCCCTCCCGCCCGGGCCCAGGGCCCAGCGCCCCGCACCGTTACCGCACACAAGCCGCAGCACAGCCCCGTCGCGACTTCAGAAAGATGGCGGCCTCCTCACGCTCCGCCATCTTGTGCGCGCCTCTCCCGCCGCGCCTCTCCCGCCCGCGCCTCTCCCGCCCGCGCCTCTCCCGCCCGCGCCTCTCCCGCAGAAAGATGGCGGCCTCCTCACGCTCCGCCATCTTGTGCGCGCCTCTCCCGCCGCGCCTCTCCCGCCCGCGCCTCTCCCGCCCGCGCCTCTCTCCCCTCCCGGCGCTCCCAGATCCGCCGCCGCCCGACTGAAGTAGTCCGGAGCTCCCTCCTCCTCCCTGCACGCTCGGTAAGTGTCTTTCGCCGACGGCTCCACGGAGGGGAGTGGACGTGGGGGCCGAGTGGGTGGAGGGAAGGGTGGGGGTAGGTAAGGGTTGGGGGGAGGTTGGGGGGAGGAGAGAGTGGGGGAAAGGGGGGTGAGAGTGAGAATAGATGAGGAGACGGTGGGACGAAGGGGAGAGTGGGACTGTGGGGGTGGTTGGGGGAGAAGGGAGTGGGGGAAGGGGAACAGTGGGGTTCAGGGACGTGGGGAGACTGGGGGAGGGGAGGGTGGGAGGAGCGGAGAGTGGGACTTGGAAGGTGGTGGGGGGAAGAGAGGTGGTGGGGAGAAGGGGAACAGTGGGTATGGGAAGAGTGGGGGGGAGGGAAAGGGGGAGAAGGTGGGTGGATGGGAAAAGGGAACAGAGAGTGGAGGGGGTGAGGGAGGCTGGGGGAGGAGAGTGGGGGGAAGGGGGGTGGTGGTGGGGGGATGAGAGTGGGGGTGGGGGGAGGGGGACAGTGAGAATGGGGGTGGGGCGAGTGTGGATGGGTGGGGTTGAAGGTGGGTGGAGGAGAGAGGGGATGGGGAGAGTGAGGGGCTGCAGGAGGAGAGAATGGGGGTAGGGGAGGGTGGGGGTGAAGGTGGGGAGGAGAAAGGGGGGATGGGGGGGAGTGAGAGTGGGGCTGGGGGAGGAGAGGGGTGGGGGGAGTGGAGGAGAAATTGGCGGGGAGAGGGAGTGGGGGAGGAGAGAATGGGGGGGGAGGCGGAGTGTGGGAGGAGCAGACAGTGGGGGGGGTGGGTGAGGAGGGGTGGAGGAGAGAGGGGGTGGGGACAGTGAGATTGGGGCTGGGGGAGAGAGAGTGGGGTTGGGGGAGGAGAGAATATGGTGGTGGGGGGAGGAGAGAGTGGGGGAACGGGGGGTGGGGGAGGTGAGAGTGGGAGAAAGGGGGGCTGGGGAGAGTGAGGCTGAGGGAGGAGAGAATGGGGGGAGGGGAAAGTGGTGGAAAGGGGGGTGGTGGGGAGAGTGCGAGTGGGGGTGGGAGGGAGAGGGACTGGGGAGGAGGGTGGGGTGGGGAGGAGGGGTGGTGGTGGGGGAGAAGGGACAGTGGGGGTCAGGGAAGATGGGAGAGTGGGGGGTGGGGGGATAATGATGATTGAGTAGGGGGTTGAGGGTGCTACACAAATACAGGAGAGGCTTTGGGTCCAGGGCTCCTCGGTCACACCCTCTCCCCTTCCCTGTACCGCCTTTAATTGCGCTCCCCCTCCCCTGGAGGAGCACGGCACCACAGTGAAGGAGAAATTTGATGGCCGATGGCAGGATGGTGTCAGTGTCCCCCCCCCTCCTCACCCACCCCTCCCCTCCCAGCCCTCCCCTCTCCACCCTCCTCTCGCCCCCATTGAGAGTCTTTTTTTTTGAACAGACACTTTATTTTAAAGGATAAATCGCGATTTCCCCAGGTTGCAATGGAAACCCTACGAGGACGGGCCCAACGGGCCCACTTGGTCTAGTATACTACTAAAACTCAGATCTTGTATATTAATATATAATTTATATCCGTATGTTCGGTGATTTTGGTAAACCACAGCGCCACAATTTTTGCACCGCCTTAATCACCACTCTCCCGGCTGGTGCCAATGATATTTTTATTTCAATTGGTCTTATATTTTTTAAGTTACAGAGGTTTTAAAGTTTAAACATTTAATTTCTAACTGATTTCTTGAAGGTCTTCAGCGTGTGACGTCACAATGCACCTGTGAGATGAGCTCGCGCTGCCCCCCCCCCCCCCACAATTCATGCAGATATATATAAATATAATTGTATGTACGTATATTTCTCTGAGAGACAAGTGGGCCTGCAGCCAAAACAGTCAACCACAGCGCCACAATTTCAGCACCACCTTAATCACCACTGTCCTGGCGACTGTTTATAACAAGTTTTATTTACATTGGTCGTGTATATTTTAAGTTAGAGACATTTTAAAGTTTAAGACTTTCATTTCTACACACATTTTTTCAAAGTGCTGTGCGTCTGACGTCACCAGAGAGGCACGCATGGCCTCTCCTCACTTGCACCAACAAAATGGACGCTGTTAGCGGAGTCGCCCGCCCGCAATCACGGGCTCCCCTCTCCTCACTCTCCCACACCCGGGGGGCACTCCCGAGGTCGGACTAATGGTCCAATCATCCGTCCCTTCAACCCACCCCACGGCGTCCTCGAGTCCCCCCTCGCGCTCGGGCCCAGCGCCCCGCACCGTTACCGCACACAGGCCGGAGCGCAGCGGGCAGCTTCTCCTTCAGCGGCCGCTTCCTCCGATGGCGGCGTCGACGAGGGCCGCTGCCACACTCCCGAGCAGGAGGGAGATGGTCGGACTGATGGTCCAATCATCCGTCCCTTCAACCCACGGGCACGGCGTCCTCGAGTCCCCCCTCCCGCCCGGGCCCATCGTCCCGCACCGCACACAGGCCGCAGCGCAGCGGGCAGCTTCTTCTCCTCCTCCTTCAGCGGCCGCTGCCACCGACGGCCCCCTCGCGACTTCAGAAAGATGGCAACCTCCTCATCCTCCGCCATCTTGTGCGTGCCTCCCGCCGCGCCTCTCTCCCCTCGCTTCTCTCTTCCCCAACTCCCAGATCCGCCGCTACCCAACTCGAGCAGTCCGCTGCTCCCTCCTCCTCCCTGCACGCTTGGTAAGTGCCTTTCGCCGCCAACGGCTCCATGGAGGGGAGTGGACGTGGAGGGCGAGTGGGTGGAGGGAAGGGTAGGGGGGTGATGGGGGGGAGGAGAGAGTGGGGGTAGGAGGGTGGGGGGAGGAAAGAGTGGGGGTAGGGGGGTGAGGGTGGGGGGAGGAGAGAGGGGGAGGTGGGGGTGGGGGAGAGTGAGAGGGGCTGGGGAGGAGAGAATGGGGGAAAGGGGGGGTGGGGGAGAGTGAAAGTGGGGGTGATAGGAGAGAGTGGGGGTGGGAGGGAGAGTGGGACTGGGGAGGGGAGGTGGTGGGGGGTAGGTGGACAGTGGGGGTCAGGGAAGAGGGGGGGAAGGGTGGGAGGAGCAGAGAGCGGGGGTGGGAGGGAGAGTGGGGCAGGGGAGGGGACAGCGGGGGTGGTGGGGGCAAGGTGGGCAGTGGGGTTCAGGGGAGAGGTAGTGGGAAGGGGGAGGGGACAGTGAGTTAATGGGGGTGGAGGAGGGTGGGGAGAAAAGGGGGGGAAGGTGGTGATGGTAGGAGAAGAGGGTGGGGGGAAGGGGACAGTGAGAGTTAATGGGGGTGGGGGGTGAGGAGAGGGGAGAGGGTGTGGGGGGAAGAGGGACAGTGGGGAAGAGGGGAGAGAGGGTGGGGAGGAAAGGGGGAGGGGATCAGTGAGAATGGGGTTGGGGCGAGGGTGGAGGGGAGGGTGGGGGGGAGGAGGGCGTGACGGTGGGGGGGGGAGAGAGAGTCGAAGCGGGTGGTGGGTGAGGAGGGGTGGAGGAGAGCGGGGGGTGGGGGACAGTGAGGGGCTGGGGAGGAGAGAATGTGGGTGGTGGGGGGCAGAGTGGGGGAAAGGTGTGGGGGAGAGGGGCTGGGGGAGGAGAGAATATGGGGGTGGTGGGGAAGGGTGTGTGGGGAAAACGGGGGATGGTGGGGGAGAGCGAGTGGGGGTGAGAGGGAGAGTAGGACTGGGGAGGAGGGCAGAGTGTGGGTGAGGAGGGGTGGGGGAAGGGGACAGCAGGGGAGGGGGTGGTGGTGGGGGAGAAGGGGGGAAGTGTGGGTCAGGGAAGAGGGGAGAGTGGGGGGAGGTTGGGAGGAGCAGAGAGTGGGGGTGGGAGGGAGAGTGGGACTGGGGAGGGGGACAGCGGGGAGGGGGTGGTGGTGGGGGGAAGAGAGAGTGGGGTGGGAGGGAAGGGGACAGTGAGGGTCAGGGAAGAGAGGAGAGTGGGGGGGAAGGAAAGGGGGTAAGGTGGGTGGGGTGGAAGGGGACAGTGAGAGTGAAAGGAGGGGGAGGGTGGGGGAGGAGGGGGGGTGTGGAGGTAAGGGGGATGGTTGTGGGGGGAAGAGAGTGGGGGAAGGGGACAGTGGGGGTCAGGAGAGTGGGGGTGGGGGAGAATGCGGGTGGGGCGAGTGGGTGGAGGGTAGGGGTGGGAGAGAGCTAAGGGTTGGGGGAGGAGAGAATGGGGGAGGCGGGGGTGGGGGAGGAGGGGTGGGGGAGAGTGAGTGGGGCTGGGGGAGAGAGAGTGGGGCTGGGGGAGGAGAGAATGTGGGGGATGGGGGGAGGAGAGGGGGAAAGGGGGGGTAGGGGAGAGTGAGAGGAGCTGGGGAGGAGAGTGGTGGGGTGGGGGAGGAGAGAGTGGTGGAAAGGGGGGTGGAGGAGAGTGGGGGTGAGAGGGAGAGTGGGACTGGGGAGAAAGGCAGTGTGGGGTCTGGAGGAGGGAAGAGTAGGGGTGGAATGGAGGGGTGGGGGGAAGGGGACAGCAGGGGTGGGGGGGGAGGAGGGGGGGCTGGTGGTGGGGGGAGGAGAGTGGATGTGGGGGAGAAGGGGGAAAGTGGGGGGCAGGGAAGAGGGGAGATTTGGGGTTAGGGAGGGAGGGATAAGGGGGATTGAGTAGGGGGTTGAGGGTGCTACAACAATATAGGAGAGGCTTTGGGTCCAAGGCTCCTCGGTCACACCTTCTCCCCTTCCCTGTACCGCCTTTAATTGCGGTCCCCCTATGCTGGAGGAGCACGGCGCCACAGTAAAGGAGAAAGAAGATGGTCGCTGGCAGGACGGTGTCAGTGGCTCCCTCTCCTCTTTCCCCTCCCCCACCCCATTCCCCCCTCCTCTCCCCCCCCCATTCCCCCCTCCTCTCCCCCCCCCCCCATTGAGATTAATTTTATTTATTTTTAACAGACAATTTATTTTAAAGACAAAACGCGTGAGGGGGAATAGGGGGTGGTGGTGGGGGGATGAGAGAGTGGCAGTCAGGGAAGATGGCAGAGTGGGGGATTGGGAAGGGGGGGGATAAGGGGGATTGAGTAGGGGGTTGAGACTGCTGCACCAATACCCCCCCCCGGACCTTTCACTAATGCGCTTCCCCCCCCCCCCGGACCTTTCACTAATGCGCCACCCCCCGGATCTTTCACTAATGCGCTCCCCCGCCCGGAGCACAGCCGCCCGTCCCGGCATGCCTCGTGCCTGCCACTCCTCAGATCGGGCCGCGCTGACCGCCGGGAGGTGTAGTCGCCTCTCCCGCGCCGAGAGGGGGGCACCCGCCCGACTGACGGCAGTGCTGAGGGGGGATGGAGTGGTTGAAGGGGGGGATGGACTGGGTGAGGGAGGAGGGGACAGGAGGAGGGGAGGGGGAGCGCACTCCATTCCAACCTCAATCCCCTGTTAAAACTCCCCCAAACCTCTCCTGCATTAACTGAAATTGTGTTTGGGATTTTTTTCAGAACCCTGCTCACGCACTCCATTCCCCCCTCAATCCCCCTTCAAACCCCCCGAACCTGTGCTGCATTAACTTAAATTGTTTTCAGGTTTTTGTAAGAGCCCCACTCCATCCACACCCCCTCAACCCCACTTATCATCCCCCGCCACAACCCACCTCAACCCCCCTTATCCTCCCCTCACCCACTCCATCCCCCTCAGCCGCCTTATCTCCCCCACCCTCCATTCACCCAATTCATCCCCCCTGAGCCCCCTTTAAAACTCCCCCAAACCTCCACTGCATTGGTCTAAAACCCTCCCCTTACTCAGCCATTCCATTCCCACCTCACCCCCCCCTTAAAACTCCCCCAAACCTCTCCTGCATTAACTGAAACTGTGTTTAGAATTTTGTTTAGAGCCCCGCTCACGGGCCCCCGCCCCCTCAATCCCCCTTAACTCCCCCAAACCTGTGCTGCATTAATTTAAATCAGGCTTTTTAAAGAGCTGCACTCACCCACTCCATCCACACCCCCTCAACCCCACTTATCCTCCCCCCCACAACCCCCTTATCCTCCCCTCAGCCCCCTTATCCCCTCTCCTCCATCCTCCATCCGCCCAATTCATCCTCCCTGAACCCCCTTTAAAACTCCCCCAAACCTCGACTGCATTGGTCTAACACCCTCCCCTTACTCAGCCACCCCATCCCCTCACTCACGCACTCCATTCCCACCTCAACCCCTCCCCCCCCTTAAAACTCCCCCAAACCTTTCCTGCATTAACTGAAATTGTGTTTAGAATTTTTCTCCAGAGCCCCACTCACGCACTCCATTCCCCCCTTAATCCCCCTTAAAACTCCCCCAAACCTGTGCTGCATTAACTTAAATTGGTTTCAGGTTTTTTTTTAAGAGCCCCACTCACCCACTCCATCCACATCCCCTCAACTCCTTATCATCCCCTCCACAACCCACCCCCTTATCCTCTTCTCACCCACTCCATCCCCCAGCCCCATTATCCACCCCTCTCTTCCACCCTCCATTCACCCAATTCATCCCCCCTGAACCCCCTTTGAAACTCCCCCAAACCTCTACTGCATTGGTCTAACACTCAGCCACTCAATCCCCCTGCGTTCCTGGGTGGGGGCAGGGGAGGGGCAAGTGGGGGTGGCTAGGGGGGGTGGAGTGGGTTAGTAGGGGGAGGAGGGGGGGATTGAGTGGGGGGTTGAGGGTGCTACAATACAAGAGAGGCTTTGGGTCCAGGCCTCACTCAATCATACCCTTTCCAATTCCCTGTCTCCCCTCTACGAGGAATGGGCCCAACGGGTCCACTTGGTCTAGTAGACTCTAAATCCTGAGGTAACTCAGCGGGTCAGAGAGCATCGCTGCAGAACAGTGGCGTAGCGGTAGAGTTGCTGCCTTACAGCGCTTGCAGCATCGGAAACCCATGTTCGATCACGACTACGGGTGCTGTCGGAGTGAGGGGGTATGGGGAGAAGGCAGGAACGGGGTACTGATTGAGAGTGATCAGCCATGATCGCATTGAATGGCGGTGCTGGCTCGAAGGGCTGAATGGCCTACTCCTGCACCTATTGTCTATTGTCTGTACGGAGTTTGTACGTTCTCCCCGTGACCATGTGGGTTTTCTCCGAGATCTTCGGTTTCCTTCCACACTCCAAAGACGTGCAGGTATGTAGGTTAATTGGCTTGGTAAATGTAAAAATTGTCCGTAGTGCGTGTAGGATATGCTAATGTGCGGGGATCGCTGGTCGGCACGGACCCAGTGGGCCGAAGGGCCTGTTTCCGGGCTGTATCTCTAAGCTAAGCTAAACTAACCTAAAAGGAATAGGTGACGTTTCGGGTCGAGACCCTTCTTCAGACAAAGTCAGATTGAATTCTTGACCCGAAAGGCATCAAATGTTCTGGGTGGAGAGCAAGAATGTAACATTGAGATAAAGGATCAGAGAGGCTTCAAGGGTTTGATGGTTTCTCCATCTTCACATGTGGGCACATTCTTCCCCCGCATGTGGGCACATTCTTCCCCCGCATGAAGGTCCCACTGGAGACATGGAACATAGACCATAACCCTCGAACAGTACAGCACAGGAACAAGCACTTCCGCCCACAATGTGTAGGAACGAACTGCAAACGTGGGTTTAAATCAAATGTAGACACAAGATGCTGGAGTAACTCAGCAGATCAGGCAGCATCTCGGGAGAGAAGGAATGGGTGATGTTGGGTCTCGACCCGAAACACCGCCCATTCCTTCTCCTGAGATGCTGCCTGTCCTGCTGAGTTACTCCAGCATCTTGTGTCCAATTTCAGCCCACAATGTCTGTGCCTAACATAAAGGCAAGACCAACTCTTATCTGTCTACATCTCTATGTCTCTATTTCCTGCATATCCATGTCCCTATCCTAATGTAGACACAAGTCCGAAGAAGGGTCCCGACCCGAAACATAATTTATTCCTTTTCTCCAGAGATGCTGCCTGTCCCGCTGAGTTACTCCAGCTTTTTGTGTCTATCTTCAGTTTAAACCAGCATCTGCAGTTCCTTCCTACACATGCCTATCCTAAAGTCTCCGAAATGTCACAATGTCACCATCATCTGTTGTACAAGTGATGGCTCCCACTGACTGTCGCCGGAAGCTTGCGCCCTTTTCAGGATGGACGATGACAGCGATGTAACATTTGCAACATGGACGATGGACACGAAAGAAGAAGAAGACCTGCCTCAGTCATCAATTGACTATTCTCAATACTCTGTGTAAAAAAACTTACCCCGTATACACCACCTTTAAACTTTGCCCCTCTCACCTTAAGTCCATGCCATCTAGTATTTGATGTTTCCATCCCGGGGAAAAGGCTCTGACTGTCTACCCTATCTACGCCTCTCATCATTGTATAAACTTCTATCAGGTCTCCCCGCAACCTATGGCGTTCCATAGAAAACAATCCAAGTCTGTCCAACCTCTCCCTGTAGCTATCACTCCTTAAGCCAGGCATCATTCAGTTTACAATCCAGCGGTATCGATGTCTCTAACTTCAAGTAGCCCTTGCTTTCACTCTCTCTCCATCCCTTCCCCCCCTAGTTCTCCGACTACTTTAACAGTCCTCCTGATTGTAAACCTCCTTGTCACCTTCCCCTCAGCTAACCATGTACCATTCCACATTTCCTTGAGCATCGCCTGCTTTGATCTGTGTTTTCACACCTTACCCTTCCATATCTCTAGCTTCCCTCTGCCCCGACTCTCAGTCTGAAGAAGGTCCTCGACCTGAAAAGTCACCCATTCCTTCTCTCCCGAGATGCTGACTGTCCCGCTGAGTTACTCCAGCATTTTGCATCTATCTTTGGTGTAAACAAGCATCTGCAGTTCCTTCCTACACATCATTCTGGTAAACCACATTTGAAATTTCCACGCTGGGAGAAGTGTTACTGACTACCCTATCTATGTGTTTATCTTCTACATCAATAGTGCATCTTCATCACCAAGTCTGTATCGACCAGCAATCCCCGCACATTAACGCTATCCTACACACTAATGGAAAATTTACATTTATACCAAGCCAATTAACCTTCAAACCTATACGTGGAAGGTAACCGAAGATTTTGGAGATCTTGGAGAAATCCCACGCAGGTCACGGGGAGAACATACAAACTCCATACAGACAGCACCCGGAGTTGGGATGGAACCCGGGTCTCTGGCGCTGTGAGGCAGCAACTCTACCGCTGTGCCACCCAGACTCAGGCAGAGATAAACATTGATATTTCAATTTGAATGCCTACACTACTGGTTGCATCTGACCTCCAAGGGAATGTAGCCAAATTCCAGAGATCTTTCACCGCAATGATGATGCATTTCTGGTGATAACCTTGTACAGTTTGCTCTTTATTTGTTATAGCCATAAACAAAGCATTTCCAGAAACAGATTGATGTGATCAACATCAGACGTTGCATAAACACAACTTATTACCCAGTGGTAGAAATATTTGATTTCTCAAACTTCGTAACCCTTGCCCTACCTCACTTTCCATTCCACCTTGGTCGTCCAACTAGTTTTGCTGTTTGAAACCACTCATTATATCCACGGCCAACAATGGACCATTGTGGGCTCCACCTTGCCTTGATCATCTGGCTGACTTTGATTTGTTCTTTTCACACCTTTCGTTCAATAGACAATAGGTGCGGGAGTAGGCCATTCGGCCCTTTGAGCCAGCACCGCCATTCGATGTGATCATGGCTGATCATTCACAATCAGTACCCTGTTCCTGCCTTCTCCCTATACCCCCTGACTCCGCTATCATTAATAGCTCTATCTAACTCTCGAAAGCATCCAAAGAATTGGCCTCCACTGCCTTCTGAGGCAGAGAATTCCACAGCTTCACAACTCTCTGAGTGAAAAGGTTTTTCCTCACCTCCGTTCTAAATGGCCGACCCCTTATTCTTAAACCGTGGCCCAGGTTCTGGACTCCCCCAACATTGGGAACATGTTTCCTGCCTCTAGTGTACCTTTTGTCATTTGTTCTTTGTGCGTTTTCATGTCTCTACTTTCCCTCTCCCCTGACTTTCGGTCTGAAGAAGGGTCTTGACCGGAATCGTCACCCATTCCTTCTCTCCAGAGATGCCGCCTGACCCGCTGAGTTACTCCAGTTTTGATCCCACCATTTCTCAACCAGGTGCCTGGTGCCAGAGGATTACTGCCCTCAGCTTCGATATAAACTGACTGCGACAAATTTTGCCATTGTTGCTTGTTTAAAATAATAATAATAATAATAATTCATTTATTTTATATAGCGCCTTATCGGGTGCTCAAAGCGCTTTACAAAAACAATTAACATAAAAACAAACAGACAAACTATCCTGACGGAAAAGCGGCGAATAAACAACGCCAGCGTCCTCTCACGTCAGGGTCCGGCAGTAGACAACAAAAAGCACAGGACACACAGATACAATTTTTACACAAACAGCCATCACAGCGATTGCTCTAGGCATACCCTCACTGTGATGGAAGGCAAAGTCTTATCTCCTCCTCATTCTTCTCCCGTGGTGCCACGAGGTGATCGAGGCTCCCAACTTTTTGAAGCCCCCACCGGGCGATGGAAAGTCCCAGGGCCGAGCCGAGCAGGCCGATGAAAGTCCTGAGCCCCCACCGGGTGATGGAAAGTGCTGCAGCCGAGCCACGCAGGGTGATGAAGGGCCTGCGAGCGGGTCGATCGTACCTCGCGCTTCGGGGCGGTCGAAGCTGCTACGGCTGGAGCTCCCAAAAACCGGTCGCCAGCCAGGGACCTGCGAACTCCCGATGTTGCGGTCTGCAGGGCCCACAGCCGAAGCCTCCGAGATGGTAAGTCCAGGCCCTGCGACCGGAGTCTTCAAGGTCGATCCCAGCTGGAGGCCGCCGACTCCACGATGTTAGGCCGTAGCGCGAACGGAGATACGACACGGTAAAGGTATCATCTACGTTGAGGAAGAGATTAGAAAAAAAGGTTTCCACCACCCCCCCACATACACAGAGTTAAAAATAGAACAAAACGTACATTAAACGATGACAATAGACAAAAAACAAAAAAAGACAGAGAGACTGCTGGTGAGCCGCAGCTGCAGAACACAGCCACGCCCCTATATCTAAAATGCACAGAATAGTAGCGGCTGCAACTGAATTTTGCGTCCAATTTTCTGAATTCTTTGACTTTAACGTCACCCAAATAGCAAGCAATCAGCAACTACTGGAGTCCTGACGGTGGAACAAGAACCAAGAAAAAATCCCCACTTCCAATGACTTTACAAGGGCATAGCAGTCAAAGCAAGTTCTAATGTAGTCCATCTTAAACGGTGCATTTTTAAATTTGGTGCACTTATGCCAAAGTCATTATCAAACACCTTGCAGCCAAAATAACAAAGAACAATTATATAACAGGTCTCGGGGCATTTCACTGATGTGTTATTCTGTTAAATGTCATTACCGAGCCACACGAGTTTCTCGGGCTGCAGCTTTTGAGTTCTGGAAGGTCCCTATGTTTCTGGTGTCCCCCACAATGGTGGGTGGACCAGGGGCCGTGTGCAGGGTCACCAGCACGGCCCACGCTAGTGTGTGTGTGTGTCAATGTACATGTAGAACATATTCATGTGTGTGTGAGTGCCCATGTCCGTCCAACACCCACTAGGAACAATTTTTACATTTATACCAAGCCAATTAACCTACAAACCTGAACGTCTTTGGAGTGTGGGAGGAAACTGAAGATCTCGGAGAAAACCCACGCAGGTCACGGGGAGAACGTACAAACTCCGTACAGACAGCACCTGTAGTAGGGATTGAACCCGGGTCTCCGGCGCTGCATTCACTGTAAGGCAGCAACTCTACCGCTGCGCCACCGTGACCGCCCTGGTGTGCGGGGATCGCTGGTCGGCGTAGACTCATTTGGGGGGCCGAAGGGACTGTTTCCGCACTCTATCTCTAAACTAAATTAAACTAAACTCAGCGGGACAGGCAGCATCTCAGGAGAGAAGGAATGGGTGACGTTTTGGGTCGAGAACCCTTCTTCAGACTTCTTCAGAGGAATAAACCTGTCCTGGCACTCTGGAAATTGACTGAAACAATGCAATGGAACTTTGCTATTAATATAGGAAAACACCTGATGCCTCACTGTATCATCGGGCTTCACATCTCACACCGCTTCTCCCCGTATCTTATGCCCTCTTGTCTCCCTTTCTCTAGTCTTTGTCCATCTCTCTGCCAATCAATCCCCCTCACCTGTATCCACCTATCACTAGGAAAATACCTGCAGATGCTGGTTAAAATCGCAGGTAGACACGAAATGCTGGGGTAACTCAGCGGGTCAGGCAGCATCTCGGGAGAGAAGGAATGGGTGATGTTTCGGGTCGAAACCCAAACGTCATCCATTCCTTCTCTCCCGAGAAGCTGCCTGACCCGTTGAGTTACTCCAGCATTTCGTGTCTACCTTCCACCTATCACTTTCCAGGTTTTGTCCCACCCATCTCTTTTCCAGCTTTCTCTCCCCAATCCCCCCCCCCCCCACTGAAGAAGGGTCTCAACCCGAAACATCACCTTGTCCATTCCCTTCAGAAAGGCTGCCTGACCTGCTGAGATCCCCCAGTACTTTGTGCTCTACGCAAGATTCCAGCATCTGCGGTTTCTTTGCCACCATTTTGTCTTAGTTTATCGTGGCTTTGGGTAAGGGATATGAGGCACCTCATTCTGCAGACCATCGCGTAGAATGGGCAGCTTGCATCTCTCAGAGCTACAAACACAAATTGATCAGGGGAATCAAGGAGTACAGGGTTAGTGATGCTACCTGACCCGCTGAGTTACTCCAGCATTTTGTGCCTACCTTTGATTTAAACCAGCATCTGCAGTTTTCTTTCTTAGACTCTTGCATGGGTCTCAGTGGACTATTTCTGTGCATTTTCTACTAATGGGGGATTGTGCTTAGGTATGGCAATACTTTACTGAACTGTACGCAAAAAAAAAGACTTTCATTGCGTGTCTGTACATGTAATAATAAAGAACAGTTGAAGATATTTGGACAGGTACATGGATGGGAGAGGTTTGGAGACATGGGGCAAAGGCGGGCAGGTGGGGTTAGTGTAGATGGAGCATCTTGGTTGGCAGGGGCAACCTGGGCTGAAGGGCCTGTTTCCATGCTGTAAGACACAACGATGGAAACAAACAAGGAGACAGAGGAAATAGTATCTTTAAATATCAGTGGGGACTAGAAAAATGCAGTCAACCCACCTGAAAGAGTGGTGGGACCAGTTCAACTGGATTTCCACCAGTCTTTGTCAGCCTCATACCTTGAGGGCCTCGAGGAGAAGCGACAGGGGGAAAAGCGTCATGATGCCACGAAACATGACGCCTACCATTGCCACGTAAGGA
The DNA here is from genome assembly GCF_053455715.1 of Rhinoraja longicauda. Lineage (NCBI taxonomy): Eukaryota > Metazoa > Chordata > Chondrichthyes > Rajiformes > Arhynchobatidae > Rhinoraja > Rhinoraja longicauda. Next base: position 2,016,364 of record NC_135990.1, read on the forward strand.
ACCTGTTCCTATATCACAAAAACCATAACCAATGTGGATCAGAAGGAGCTGGTATCTGTCGAGGACATAACCTGTTCCAGTCAACGATCACAAAGTACTTCTTCAATCAGCGCTCGAATTTTAGAAAGGATTAAACATTGAAAGAGTTTATTTCATCAGGTAATTCTGTGGATATTTTCTATATTATTCTCTCCCTTCTTTCAGGCTAAAAGTCTTTTTGAAGGTTATCTTTTTATAAATTTTGATTTGTGGAGATCAGAATTGAATACCTATCTAATTATCTGCATGGTATTTCTTTATTTGGCTATGTGTAGTCAATGATTGTCAGAATTTAAGAGGTCTTATAAACAAATCTGTGTTAATTCAACTAATTGATATGAATGATTTGTAAACCATTTACTGTGTTGCTGTGTATATATTCAATATATTGGATCCCCATTGTAAAACTATTGCAGACTTGAAACGCGTGGTGTCTAAGTATAGGGTACTAGAAAGAACAAATCCCGTGAAATAATGCAGGTCAAAGCAATGAATCATCTTTGATTTGAGATAAAAAGAAATTTTGTTGTTAAGAAAATTAAGTTGAATTCCTGATGCAGTAAATCTTTTAAATTCAGGTCTATAACACCTGTTGCAAATGCTTCAGAAAATTTCCATTGAAAGAGAATTCAGTGCAGTGTGAATTTCAATCCACAGACTTGTGATTGTAGGTTTCGATCATCAAAATCAAACATAGCACAAGGCATTTATGAGGAAAACTGTAATATATTATTTGGGAAAGAGAGAAAATGCTGGAGTAACTCAGCGGGTCAGACAGCATCCCTGGAGAATATGGATAGGTGATGTTTCGGTCGGGACCCTTCTTCAGATTGACGGAGTGGGGTGGGGGAGGAATAGGACACAAAGTGCTGAAGTAACTGCGTGAGATTTTGCTGTGGAGCAGTTGAAATATAGAAACAAGGACCTGCATTTTGTGTCTTTCTCGGGAACTGCAGATTCTGGTTTACAACAAAAAAAAGGACACACATTGGATCAGTCTGAAGAAGGGTCGGGACCCGAAACATCACCAATCCATGTTCTCCAGGGGTGCTGTTTGACCTGCTGAGTTACTCCAGTATTTTGCATCTTTCCTTGGTAAAACAGCATCTGCAGTTGCTTGTTTCTACACATATTACAGTGTATGGATTTGCCACAGAAATATCTGTGGAGTTAGGGTCCCGACCCGAGACGTCACCTATCCATGTTCTCCAGAGATGCTGCCTGACCCGCTGAGTTACTCCAGCACTCTGTGAAACGTCACCTATCCATGTTCTCCAGAGATGCTGCGTGACCCGCTGTTACTCCAGCACTCTGTGAAACGTCACCTATCCATGTTCTCCAGAGATGTTGCCTGACCCGCTGAGTTACTCCAGCACTCTGTGAAACGTCACCTATCCATGTTCTCCACAGATGCTGCCTGACCCGCTGAGTTACTCCAGCACTCTGTGAAACGTCACCTAACCATGTTCTCCACAGATGCTGCCTGACCCGCTGAGTTACTCCAACACTCTGTGCCATTATTTAAAATCAGTGGAGTAAAGTTTAGCTTATGCTTAGTTTTACTGTGTGGTTTACAAAGTAATATTTCAGATAACTCAATAAAAATGCTTAATTTCACACATTCCCCTTTTCGTATCCCCCAAGAAGCATCAACAACCCAAAGTGTTAACCCTATTTCCTTCCCCATAGATGCTGGCTGACCTGCTAAGTATCTCTAGAACTTTTCTAACTTAATTACAAATTTGCAGCGCCAGCAATATTTTTCATTTGAGATAGTACAAAAGTCACATGACGAGATTGGAGTCAAGTTCTCTGTGCCCCTGAGAGACTGTTTTTAAAGTTAAGAAGCTTCAGTGCCAACAGACCCTAATTCCGATGGTGTTCCGTATTGAATCAGGATGATTCACATTTTGGCCGGTTCTTCCGCCTTGGGGCGAGGGGAGGGTTGATATTTTTTCCCTTAAAAACCACAATGAATTATCTGTCCGTTCCATCAAATTGCAATAAAAATCTTTAAACAGTAGAAATATTGGATTAGGGATGTTAGCTGCAGGGAGAGGTTGGGCAGACATGGATTATTTTTTCTCAAACACCAGTGATTCAGGGTAGACTAATAGAAGTGTGTAAAATCATGGGAGGCACAGATAGGTGAGCACAGAACCGGTTTTCACAGGGTGGAAATGTCCAACACTAGAGGGCATAAAGTGAGAGGGGCAAAGTTTAAAAGGAGATGTGCAGGTAGGGCTGCCAACTTCCTCACTCCCAAATAAGGGACAAGGTGACGTCACTGCCCGCGCCCCACATGACCTCACCGAGACTGCGGTCACATGCTCCCGCTCCACCAAAGGGAAGCGGGTTGCTACGCAACCTCCGTTAGGCAGCGCCTAGGCCTACAGTGTCCGGGCCTACAGTGTCTGGGCCTACAGTGTCTCGGTTTACAGTTTCCTGGCCTACAGTGTCTGGGCCTACAGTGTCTGGGCCTACAGTGTCCGGGCCTACAGTGTCTCGGCTTACAGTTTCCTGGCCTACAGTGTCTCGGCTTACAGTGTCCGGACCTACAGTGTCCGGGCCTATAGTGTCCGGGCCTACAGTGTCTCAGCTTACAGTGTCCGGGCCTACAGTGTCCACGCCTACAATGTCTCGGCTTACAGTTTCCTGGCCTACAGTGTCTCGGCTTACAGTGTCCGTGCCTAAAGCGCCGTCCGGGCCTAAAGCGCCGTCCGGGCCTAATACGGGACAAAGGCGGTCCTGTACGGGACAAACCAATTTAGCCCAAAATACGGGATGTCTCGGCTAGTACGGGACAGTTGGCAACCCTATGTGCAGGGCACGTTTCTTTACACAGAGGGTGGTGGGTGCCTGGAACGTGCTGCCAGGGGTAGTGGTGGAGGCAGATACGATAGTGGCTTTTAGGAGATTTTTGGATAGGCACATGGATATGCAGGGTATGGAGGATATGGATTGTGTGCAGACAGATAAGTGTTGGTCTTGGCATCATGTTCGGCACAGACATTGTGGGCCAGAGGGCCAGTTCCTGTGCGGTGCTGTTCAATGTTCTATGCTCTAAATACAGAAATATTTGATATTTCCAGCATTTGAATTTTATTTTCAATCAAACCATGTTGGTTCAAAGGTCTTTATCCACAAAATGCTGGAGTAACTCAGCAGGTCAGGCATCATCTCGGGAGAGATGGAATAGGTGACGTTTCGGGTCGAGACCCTTCTTCAGACTGATGTCAGGGGGGCGGGACAAAGGAAGGATATAGGTGGAGACAAGAAGATAGAGGGAGATCTGGGAAGGAGGAGGGGAAGGGAGGGACAGAGGAACTATCTAAAGTTGGAGAAGTCTATGTTCATACCACTGGGCTGCAAACTGCCCAGGCGAAATATGAGGTGCTGTTCCTCCAATTTCCGGTGGGCCTCACTATGGCACTGGAGGAGGCCCATGACAGAAAGGTCAGACTGGGAATGGGAGGGAGAGTTGAAGTGCTCGGCCACCGGGAGATCAGTTTGGTCAATGCGGACCGAGCGCAGGTGTTCAGCGAAGCGATCGCCGAGCCTGCGCTTGGTTTCGCCGATGTAAATAAGTTGACATCTAGAGCAGCGGATGCAATAGGTGAGGTTAGAGAAGGTGCAGGTGAACCTTTGTCTTACCTGGAAAGACTGTTTGGGTCCTTGGATGGAGTTGAGGGGGGAGGTAAAGGGACAGGTGTTGCATCTCGTGCGGTTGCAGGGGAAAGTGCCCGGGGTTGGGGTGGTTTGGGTAGGAAGGGACGAGTGGACCAGGGAGTTACGGAGGGAACGGTCTCTGCGGAACGCAGAGAGGGGAGGGGATGGGAAGATATGGCCAGTGGTGGGGTCCCGTTCTAGGTGACGGAAATGTTGGTGGATGATTTGTTGGATCCGCTGGCTGGTGGGGTGGAAGGTGAGAACGAGGGGGATTCTGTCCTTGTTGTGAGTGGGGGGAGGGGGAGCAAGAGCGGAGCTGCGGGATGTAGAAGAGACCCTAGTGAGAGCCTCATCTAGGTCAAAGGTCTGTTTATTGTCACGTGTACCAATTAAGATTATATTTTACATCGGAGAATGCTTAAACAAATCAAAGATTTAATTTGAAAAATTGGTGCAGTGGTAAAGTTACTACCTTACAGCGCCAGATTCGAACCTGACTATGGGTGTTGTCTGTGTGGAGTTTGTACGTTCTCCCTGTGTCTACGTGGGCTTTCTCCAGGTGCTCCCGTTTCCCCCTGTGCCTAGTGTGTGTAGGATGGTATTAGTGTGCGGGGGTCGCTGGTCGGTGCGGACTCGATAGGCCGAAGGACCTGTTTCCACGCTGTATCTCCAAACAGTTTTCATACACTTCAAGATTAAGCATTGAAGAGAGATCAATGCTCAAGGCAGCAAAGCAGGAGGAACTTCTTCAGTCAGAGGGTGGTGAATCTGTGGAATTCATCGCCACAGACGGCTGTGGAGGCCAAGTCAATGGATATATTTAAGGTGGAGATTGAAAAGTTCTTGATTAGTAAAGGTGTCAATGGGAGAAGGCAGGAGAGAGGGAAAGATAGATCAGCCATGATTGAATGACAAAGTAGACTTGATGGGCTGAATGGCCTAATTCTGCTCCGAGACAATTGTTAAGAAACAAAGGAAGCAACCATTAAGTAGAACCCAACAATAGGCCATGAAGATAGGAACTACCACAAGGTAGCAGGAGGGAATAATGAGAAAGACGCCCACAAATTTCTTCCCTTCCCCTCCCACCTCCCCACTATGTTCCTCCCCTTGGCCTCACAATCCACAACTCCTCAAACCTGTCCAACACCTATTCTTATCTCTTGCATTTGTTCCAACCATCTGCCTCTCACAAAATCTCCTTTGCCTGTGTGTTCACCTATTTGTCTGATGGAGGGTCTCGACCTGAAACGTTACCCATTCCTTCTCTCCTGAGATGCTGCCTGCCCGCTGAGTTACTCCAGCATTTTGTGTCTATCTTCACCTTTTACCTACCAGGCTTCGTACTGCCTCTTCCCCTTTTCCAGCTTTCTTCTCCCTGTACGAAGAAGGATCTCAAGCTGAAACGTCACGTGTCCATGTTCTCCAAAGCTGTTACCTGACCTGCTGGGTTATGCTATGGAGGGCGTGCAGCGTAGGTTCACTAGGTTAATTCCCGGAATGGCGGGACTGTCGTATGTTGAAAGGCTGGAGCGATTGGGCTTGTATACACTGGAATTTAGAAGGATGAGGGGGGATCTTATTGAAACATATAAGATAATTAGGGGATTGGACACATTAGAGGCAGGAAACATGTTCCCAATGTTGGGGGAGTCCAGAACAAGGGGCCACAGTTTAAGAATAAGGGGTAGGCCATTTAGAACGGAGATGAGGAAGAACTTTTTCAGTCAGAGAGTGGTGAAGGTGTGGAATTCTCTGCCTCAGAAGGCAGTGCAGGCCAGTTCGTTGGATGCTTTCAAGAGAGAGCTGGATAGAGCTCTTAAGGATAGCGGAGTGAGGGGGTATGGGGAGAAGGCATGAACGGGGTACTGATTGAGAGTGATCAGCCATGATCGCATTGAATGGCGGTGCTGGCTCGAAGGGCTGAATGGCCTACTCCTGCACCTATTGTCTATTGTTACTCCAGCACTTTGGGTCTTTTTTGTTGTTGTTGTAAACCAGCGTCTGCAGTTCCTTTAGTCTCCATTCTTATGCATGTCCTTGGTTGAAGAAGTGGCCTAACAATACTCCTTTTGAGAAAGAAAGGATAATTTTGATGTAGAGAAACAGAAACATAGAAAATAGGTGCAGGAGTAGGCCATTCAGTCCTTCGAGCCAGCACCGCCACTCATTATGATCATGGTGATCATTCAAAATCAGTACCCCGTTCCTGCTTTTTCCCCAAATCCCATGATTCCGTTAGCCCTGAGAGCTAAATCTAACTTTCTCTTGAAAACATCCAGTGAATTGGCCTCCACTGCCTTCTGTGGCAGAGAATTCCACAGTTTCACAACTCTCTGGGTGGAAAAGTTTTTCCTCATCTCAGTCCTAATTGGCCCACCCCTTAATCTTAAACTGTGACCCCTGGTTCTGGACTCCCCCAACATCGGGAACATTTTTCCTGCATCTAGCCTGTCAAATCCCTTAAGGATTTTATATGTTTCTGTAAGATCCCCTCTCATCTTTCGAAATTCCAGTGAATATAATCCCAGTCGATCCATTCTTTCATCATATGTAGTTGTCCACTGACCTGCTACACTAATGCAACTATTTAGGCATCAGTCTGTTCTCAAGTTTAATTGACAATAAGGTGTAATTGAAATGTTGATGAGGTCCTTCTACAGTTGTACCGGGCCCTGGTGAGACCGCACCTGGAGTACTGTGTGCAGTTTTGGTCTCCAAATTTGAGGAAGGATATTCTTGCTATGGAGGGCGTGCAGCGTAGGTTCACTAGGTTAATTCCCGGAATGGCGGGACTGTCGTATGTTGAAAGGCTGGAGCAATTAGGCTTGTATACACTGGAATTTAGAAGGATGAGGGGGGATCTTATTGAAACATATAAGATAATTAGGGGATTGGACACATTAGAGGCAGGAAACATGTTCCCAATGTTGGGGGAGTCCAGAACAAGGGGCCACAGTTTAAGAATAAGGGGTAGGCCATTTAGAACGGAGATGAGGAAGAACTTTTTCAGTCAGAGAGTGGTGAAGGTGTGGAATTCTCTGCCTCAGAAGGCAGTGGAGGCCAGTTCGTTGGATGCTTGCAAGAGAGAGCTGGATAGAGCTCTTAAAGATAGCGGAGTGAGGGGGTATGGGGAGAAGGCAGGAACGGGGTACTGATTGAGAGTGATCAGCCATGATCGCATTGAATGGCGGTGCTGGCTCGAAGGGCTGAATGGCCTCCTCCTGCACCTATTGTCTATTGTCATTCACGTTGCTTCTGCATGCTTACGACTGAAGATAGACACAAAAAGCTGGAGTAACTCAGCGGGACAGGCAGCATCTCTGGAGAGAAGGAATGGGTGACGTTTCAGGTCGAGACCCTTTCTTCAGACTGAGAGTCAGGGGAGAAGGAGATAGAGATATGGAAGGGTAAGGTGTGAAAACACCGATCAAAGCAGACAATGCTAAAAAAAGGTAGAAGGGAGCAGGACAAAGTCAGGCAAGTGATAGGTGGATACAAGTGGGGGAGGGGTGTGAGTAGCATATAGTTGGACAAAGACCAGGGATGAAAAGACAAAACAGCATGAGAGAAGGAGATAAGTGGCAAGAAATGTGAAGCAAGAGGAAGGGATCTAGGTAGATGGGGATGGAGGGAAGGAGAAAGGGGTGTGGGATTGGGGGAGGAATGAGTGCACATCCAGGTGATATAGAAGGGGAAAGGGGGGCTGTAGTGGGTGGACTATTTGTTGGTTACAGCAGTTACCTAAAATTGGAGAATTCAATGTTCATGTCAAAGATAGACACAAAATGCTGGAGTAACTCAGCGGGTCAGACAGCATCTCTGGAGCGAAGGAATGGGTGACGTTTCACAGAATGCTGGAGTAAATCAGTGGAAAAGGCCGCATCTCTGGAGAGATGGAATGGGTGACGTTTCACAGAGTGCTGGAGTAACTCAGTGGGCCAGGCAGCATCTCTGGAGCGAAGGAATGGGTGACGTTTCGGGTCGAGACCCTTATGCCATTGGGTTGTCAGCTACTCAAGCAGAATATGCATGAGGGAGGGAGGGAGGTGGAGAGAACAGAGAGTCTGAAGAAGGACCTCAATCCGAAACGCCACCCATTCCTTCTCTCCAGAGATGCTGAGTTACTCCAGCATTTTGTGTCTATCTTCAGCCATAGCTAACCAAGTAATTATGTTATTTTGTCTTTCCTCTCTTCCCATTCATCTCTCTCCACATGCGTCTCCTCCATAAAGTTCAGCGATGATTATAAATAGTTGAATAGTGAGTTATAGGTCAACATAAAGATCGATAGGACTCTTTGTTCAAGGAACCAGAGGACATGGGTTTAAGGTGAGAGGGGAATGTTTTAATAGGAACCTGACGGACAACCTTTATGCACAGAAGGTGGTGGGTATATGGAGTTGTGGTTGAGGCAGGTACTATAAGAACTTTAAAAAGACATTTTGTACATGGAGAGGTTTAGGGGGAAATGGGCCAAACACGCACAGGTGGGACTACTGTCGATAAGCATCTTGGTTAGCATGGGCAAGTTGGGTTGAAGGGCCTGTTTCCATGCTGTGTGACTCTGACTCCATGAATCAAAAAATAAATGATAAAATGCTAAGAAACTGGAGACAGGTTGAATTGCAAATGCTGGAATCTTGAACAAAACACAAAATACTGGAGAAACAGCAGATCGGGGAATGAACAGATAATGTTTGGGTGGGGACCTTTCTTCAGCCTGATTGTGACAGAAACTGACAGAGATTTTTGCAATTTTATCAGTCATTATATTCATCAAAAATAACAGATACTTCTGCGCAGATGCAAACGTTTTTGCAGGAATGTAACCTTCCTGGTTTGAATGTGAGTGATAGAAATTTACTGGGCGCAGAAATAACTATGAAAGACGTTGAAGAGACTATTAAATCCATGAAAAATGGGAAGACTCCTGGCCCTGATGGCTTAAATAATGAATTTTATAAAAAATTCAGTGGGTTGATCTCTCCACGTTTGCAAACTGTATATAGTCACGCCTTTAAACAACAGAGATTGCCACAAACTCTGACTGAATCAACAATAATCCTCATTCCTAAAAAAGATAAGGATTCTGAAGACCCTGGTTCGTATAGGGCGATAGCTCTTTTAAATACTGATCAGAAGATATTAGCGAAAATCTTAGCTCAGAGATTAAGTCTAGTTATAGACAAATTGATACACCCCGATCAATCAGGCTTTATAGCCAAACGATATTCATTTTTCAACTTGAGACGCTTGTTTAATATAATTTATTCAAATAGACTATTAAATGAAGATTTAGCAATCATCTCGCTAGATGCTGAAAAAGCATTTGATCAAGTAGAATGGCCCTATCTTTTCTCAGTGATGGAAAAATTTCAACTAGGTGAAAATTTTTGTGCATGGGTGAAACTTTTATATACATCCCCAACAGCTAGAATATTAACTAATCAAATGCTGTCATCTAAATTTCATTTAGCTAGGGGTTGTAGACAAGGATGTCCACTATCACCACTTTTATTTGCCCTTATTATAGAACCACTTGCTGAGAGTATTAGATCAAATTCAGATATTTATGGCTACAACACCAAACATACAACCAATAAAATTTCTTTATATGCGGATGATGTATTAATATATATTACAAAGCCAGAAATTAGCATTCCGAATTTATTAAATCTCATAACTCAATTTGGTTCATTTTCAGGTTATAGAATTAACTGGTATAAAAGTGAAAGTATGCCAATAATGGAGCATAATCCGGCCATACTTCAACAATTTCCTTTTAAAATTGCCTATGAAAAGTTTAAATATCTTGGAATTTACGTGACTAGGAAATATACTTCTTTATTTAAATCAAATTTTCCTCCTTTACTTGCTAAATTACACAGAAATATCCAATTTTGGAAAACACTTCCTATATCATTAGTTGGTCGTAGTAATGCTATAAAGATGATCTTTCTTCCACAGCTACTATACTTATTTCAAGCAATTCCGATCTACCTTCCAAAAAAGTTTTTTTTTAAAATTGATTCAATTGTTACTAATTTTATTTGGGACTACAAGACTCATAGAATAAATAAAAGACACTTATGTAAGTCTAAAATTAATGGAGGAATTGCTTTACCTAACTTTTTATTTTATTATTGGGCGGTTAATATTAAAAATATAACCTGCTGGTTGGATGATTCTGATCAACAACCGGATTGGTTAAAGATGGAGAAAGAGGATTGTTTACCATTCGATATTGGTGCGATCCTCTTAGCTCCAATAAATTTAAATAAAAAAACATATGGAGGTAATCCCATTATACATAGTGTTATCCGTACCTGGAAACAATTAAAGCTTACGTTAAAATTGAGTAAATTATCTGTTTTCCTTCCTATTGCGAATAATCCTTCTTTTAAACCGTCTGTCTTAGATAGAGGCTTTGCTCAATGGAAAAGTTATGGAATCAAAAGGGTGGGAGATCTTTATCATAAGGGAACTTTTCTTTCGTTTCAGGAGTTACAGCAGAAGTACGGATTACATGTTAATAATTATTTTAGATATTTACAACTTAGAGATTATGTAAAATCACACATGCAAGAATATAAGTTTAGAGGTCCAGAAACACTTGATGTATGCCTGAATCGACATTATAACTCAAATAAATTAATATCTTTTATTTACAATATTCTCCTTGACATTGACATTCCGTCATCAGAATCTTATAGACGAGCATGGGAGGACGAATTGAATCAATTTATAATGCAAGATATATGGGATGAAAGTTTACAACATATACATCAATGTTCATTGAATACTAGACATTCCTTAATACAATTTAAAATAATACATAGATTACATTATTCGAAGACGAAATTAAATAGGATTTTTCCTAGTATCTCTCCTATGTGTGATAAATGTCAATTTCAAGAAGCTAATTTAACTCATATTTTCGTAACTTGTATAAAAATGCAAAACTTCTGGTTGGAGATTTTTAAAATAGTTTCTAAAGTTATTAATAAAAAATTAGATATGGACCCAAAATTAATTATATTAGGATTATCAGAACATACTACAAATTTTACAGTAAGTCAGGTACATTTTCTTGATTACAGTCTAATAACTGCGAAAAAACTAATACTTAAATTTTGGAAAAAACCAATAACCCCCACAATTAAAATGTGGACTATGGAAATGACAGAGACCCTGCATTTGGAAAAAATAAGGTTTGCCTTAATCGACAAACCTGAGTTATTTTTAAAAATATGGTCTCCATTTATTGAATTTTTAGAAAAGTAAATGGGTTTGGCACAGGACTAAAATAAAAAAATAAAAAAATTTAAATAAAAAGTTGAAACTTGAGTTGGGGGTTGGATGTACAGCTGTGGTTTTTGTCTCCCGGATCTACTCCCGTTAATTTTTATTGTTAGATACTTTTTAAAAAATTTTTTTTAACCCTCTTACTCTCTCTTCCCAAGTTTATAGTTTTATATTTTTATTTTTACTTTCTCTCTTCAAAAATTTAAAAATTGAAGCTATGTAAGAACTTTGTAACAAATGTGTTTTTTAAAAAATTTCGATTTGTACATATGCTTTTCAAAAATAAAAATAAATAAAAATAAATAAATAAATAAATAAAAAGAAACTGACAGTTGTACATGAGTGCATCAAAAGTGAAAATAAGATTCTTTATTTTGCTTTTTTTCAGAATCTCGTTTTGTCACAGAAAGATTAAGCCATGGAGCTGCTTCGTCATCTCTTGTTACTGCTAATTATAGGTACGTGAAGCAGTCTACGACACATCTCAGTAAATGTGCATGAAGGTTTATTGGACTTACTCTGCAGATTATAATGAAACTAATGTAAGCTGATGGGATAGAAACTGGGGTCTCTTAAACAAATAAGGATGACACAGTGGTGCAAGTAGTAGAGTTGCTGCCTCACAGCGCTAGAGACCCACGTTCAATTCTGACCTCGGGTGCTGTCTGTAAGGTGTTTGCACGTTCTCCATGTGACCGTGTGGGTTTCTATGGTTTCCTCCCACATCCCAAAGATGTGTGGGTTTGTAAGTTAACAGGCATTTGGTAAATTGCCCTCTTGTATTTAGGGAGTGGATGGGAAAGTGTGAAAACATGGAACTAGTGTGAATGGGTGATTGATGGTCGGCGTGAACTTGATGGGCCGAAGGGTCTGTTTCCTAAGAAGGGTCTGAAGAAGGGTCTCGACCCGAAACATCACCCATTCCTTCTCTCCCGAGATGCTGCCTGACCTGCTGAGTTACTCCAGCATTTTGTGAATAAATCGATCTGTTTCCTAATCTCTAAACTAAGCTGCATCTCTAAACTAAACAAAACTAAACTAAACTAACCTAAACTAAACCAATAGCAAGTGGATTCTCTGCAAATAGCTGCTCCCAACCGACTATATTCTGCACTCTGGGATCTTTCCATTTGCTCCACTTATCGCAAATGCTTTTCATTGCACCCCAGTACACGTGAAAATATTAATTCTCACCAAATCTAATGGGCTGGGACGAGGGAATTGGGTGGTGTCTTCAAGTGTAGGAAGGAACTGCAGATGCTGGTTTAGAACGAAGATAGACACAAAACTCTGCGGGACAGGCAGCTTCTTTGGAGAGAAGGAGTGGGGGTCGATTTGGGTCGAGACTAGGGTTGCCAACTGTCCTGTATTAGCCGGGACATCACGTATATTGGACAAAATTGGTTTGTCCCGTACAGGACCCCCCTTGTCCCCTATTAGGCCCAGGAGGCGCTGTAGGTCCGGACACTGTAGGCCCGGACAGTGTGGTCCCGGACACTATAGGCCTGGACAGTGTAGGCCTGGAGGCCACTGTAGGCCCGGAAGCGTAGGCCCAGAGGCCCGGGCGCCGCCTAACAGAGTACTAACCTGTCTGGGCGGTCGCCATTGGTGGAGCGGGAGCTGGCTGGGTGAGGTCACGTGAGGCGTGGGGTGGTGACGTCACCTTTTGTCCCTTATTTGGAAGTGAGGAAGTTAGCAACCCTCGTCAAGAACCCTCTTCAGACTGAAAGGAAATCCATTGTGCATCATTCCCAAATTCCCCCCACTGTCCCCTCAATGAGCCCACCACAACCAACCCCAATATAACCTGACAATGGATGTGCCGAGCTTCCGCAGCCCAGCAAGTCAACCACCCGTTTACAATAATCATACATCCATCTCATTTTATTTAATCTCCAACATTTCCATTAACTACACCAGGGGTTCAACCATTCACTAGGGACAATTTAAAGCGGCCAATTAATTGACCAACTTGCACGTCTTTGGATGTGGGAGGGAGATGTAGCCACAGGGAGAACGTGCACACTCCACAGAGACAGCCCCCCGAGGTCAGGATTGAACCCAGGCCACATGTATACCAATTTACTCACTATTCCACCATGCCAACTTTGTCCGCTAAAAGAGGTACACCTGCCTTAGCAATGTCCTTCGTATTGGATGGGCATTTACATCATAACCTCCTCACCAAACATCCTCCATTCAATCTCTACCATCAACCCAGCTAGCTGCTGATGTCATCCAAATACCTCACAATACGATGGTGTCTACAGAGTCATTAAAGGGCCCAAGAGTAGTCACACAAAGACACAAATATCCCATCAGAATCCATCCACCACGAGGTCCACAAACTAATGCCTACATCTGCACCACACCAAGAACCTTGGGGCAAAGACTATTTCCAGCCCATTGTAACTGTCTGTCTTTAGTTTTTTAGTTTTAGATGTACAGACCCTTCGGCCCACCGAGTCCGTACCAACCAGCGACCCCCGCACACTAACACTATCCTACACACACTAGGGACAATTTACATTTATACCAAGCCAATTAACCTAGAAACCTGCAAGTCTTTGTAGTGTGGGATGAAACCGAAGATCTTAGAGAAAACGCACGCAGGTCAAGGGGAGAACGTACAAACTCTGTACGGACAGCACCCGAAGTTGGGATTGAACCTGGGTCTCCGGCGCTGTAAAAGCTGTAAGGCAATAACTCTACCGTTGCGCCACAGTGCCGCCCACAAATGTCTAATGTAACTGCACCAAAGGCAGATATGCCAAAGAAACAGAATTCCAGTAGTGCAAGCCTGGTACCCAGGCTTAATGTGTGACATGCTGCTGGAGTCCAGAGTCCTAGTTTCACCTGACATAGATAGTGCAATAATACTCAGATATCAGTCTCAAAAGGACGTGAAGGTACAGAAGGAAGTACAGAAGGTACAGAAACTGGACCTAACAGGACACAAATAGAGCAGAAAATTGTGGGTCGTGGGATGATGCAAGTATTAATGTCAGAGGGAAGATTAAAATGAACTTTCCAAAAGACAAAAATTATGAACTAATAATGTTGTTTTCCTCATTCAACATTGTACCACCAGGTTCCGCACAATCACAAACCAACAGTACAACTGGTACAACTGAATCACCAACTACATCTGTACCAACAACCTCCAGTACAACTGAATCACCTACTACGCCTGAACCAACAACCACTGGTACAACTAAATCACCAACTACACCTGAACCACCAACCACTGATACAACTGAATCACCAACTACACCTGAACCAACAACCACAGGTACAACAGAATCACCAACTACACCTGGACCAACAACCTCCAGTACAACAGAATCACCAACTACACCTGAAGCACCAACCTCCAGTACAACTGAATCACCAACTACACCTGAACCAACAACCACTGGTATAACAGAATCACCAACTACGCCTGTACCAACAACATCCAGTACAACTGAGTCACCAACTACACCTGAACCAACAACCACTGGTACAACTGAGTCACCAACTACACCTGAACCAACAACCACTGGTACAACTGAGTCACCAACTACACCTGAACCAACAACCACTGGTATAACTGAATCACCAACTACACCTGAAACAGCACCCGCTGGTACAACTGAGTCACCAACTACACCTGAACCAACTTCCAGTACAACTGAATCACCAACTACACCTGAACCAACAACTGCCATTACAACAGAATCACCAACTACACCTGAAACAGCACCCGCTGGTACAACTGAACTACCAACTACACCTGAACCAACAAACACAGGTACAACTGAACCACCAACTACACCTGGACCAACAACTGCCAGTACAACAGAATCACCAACTACAACCACGCAAAATCGGGTTGTAGCTAATGTCCCACTCTCTTTCAGTGTTGTTGGTGATTTTGAACCAAGCTTAAATAATCGAAGTTCCCGCAACTTCCGATCCTTGGTTGCCCGTATTACAACTGAGGTAAGTTCCCTTATTCTGTGTTGATCTATTTATTAATCTCTCGTTGATCCTATTGTCTTTACGAAACAATGCCTTAGAACTTCATTTATCCCAGGAGGGAAATTGATCTGCAGACAGTCATAGAAACACAAAATACATGAAACATGAAATTAAAGTGACGAGCAGAAAGGATGGGGGATGTGCAAAGATTGGGGATGGGGGAGGGGGAAGGTTGGAGGGTGGGGGGGGGGGGGGGTGGTGGAGAGTCAGTCTACCCCACGACAGAAGGGGGAGGAATTTGATAGCCACAGGGAAGAAGGATCTCCTGTGGCGTTCTGTGCTGCATCTTGGTGGGACCAGTCTGTTGCTGAAGGTGCTCCTCAGGTTGACCAGTGTGTCACGGAGGGGGTGAGCTGTATTGTCCAGGATACTCTGCAGGAGATGCTTTGAGGAGCATCCTCCCCTCCAAGACCACCTCCCATGGACCCCATATGGATCTAGCTGCCAGAGGAGGTCGCTGACAGGTTTTGGTGCGTTCTTTATCATTTTCTCATTTAGTAAGGAATACAGCCTAAGTATTACTGTAGATATGTTTAATGGCATATTTTCTTTTAGTGTGCTTTAAGTATGAGAAGGTGCAGGAGAGTAATGTTGCATCTCTGAATCTCCAAGGAGATTTGCCGAGTGGATTTTCCTATCTTAAGCCACGTTGACAGAGACAGAGCCATTTCAATCTTTCAAAGGAAAAATGCAGAGTACAATTTTGGGAAAATGTTGTGCAAGGGAACTGGCTGAGTGATGTTGACTGGTTTGCCCCACTGGTTGCTAGCATGGGCCAGCTGGGCTGAACGGCCTCCTTCCCTGTCTTTATGTTCCGTGAGTCTAATACTTGTACAGGACTGAGCAAATGCTTCAGTGATGATGAATGACACAAAGTGCAGGAGTAACTCAGTAGGTCAGGCAGCCTCTCCAAAAGACATGAATAGGCAATGTTTCAGATTGGGACCCTTCTTCGAACTCATTGTCCCGACCCAAAATATCACTTATTCACGTTCTGTCGAAATTCTAGGACAGCGCGGTGGTGCAGTGGTAGAGTTGCTGCCTCACAGCGCCACATGCCCGGGTTCAATCCAGACTACAGGTGCTGTCTGTACGGAGTTTGTACGTTCTCCCCGTGACCGCGTGGGTTTTCTCCATGTGCTCCAATATCCTCCCACACTCCAAAGACGTGCAGGTTTGTGGGTTAACTGGCTTTTTTAAACATTGTTCCTAACGTGTGGGATAGTGATGGTTTACAGGGTTTGCTCTTTGGCGCGGAATCGCTGGGCCAAAGGGGCAGTTTCCGCGCTGTATCTCTAAACTAAACTAAACTAAAAGCCAGATAGACACAAAATGCTGGAGTAACTCAATGGGTCAGGCAGCATTTCTGGAGAGAAGGAATGGGCGACGTTTCGAGGCGAGACCCAAAACGTCACCCATTCTTTCTCTCCAGAGATGCTGCCTGACCTGCGGAGTTACTCCAGCATTTTGTGTCTACCTTCGATTTAAACCAGCATCTACAGTTTTTTTCTTAAACTAAATTCCACCTGAACTGCTAAGTCATTCCAGCACTTTCTGTCTCCTTTTTAAACCAACATCTGCTGTGATACACGTCTCTTTAAACCTTTTGCATGTAATATTAAGCGTCCTGAAATGGACCTCAAGAGTCAAGAGAGTAAAAAATGTTTAATTGTCTTATTTACAAGGGGAATTTATGACAAGGTCTATATACATCATACCAGGGAACACCAGGGGACACCTTTCAACTGTCCTGCCAACTTCCTAAGTTCAGTGAGAGCCATCTCATCAAATAAAAAAACACTACCTTCTACTATAAAGTCATTCAAGTAGAAAGAGGTTCTCGTATTTTTATTGTGTGCTTTGAACTTAAACCTTCCTGACTCATGTAGCACGGAAACAGACCAAGTCATTCATGTTAACCAATATGTCCCATTGAAGCAAGTCCCATTTTCCAATATTTACCCCATATTCTTTATAACCTTTCCTATACTTGCACCTGTCAGGAAAAGTCTCGACTCGAAACGCCTCCCATTCCTTCTGTCAGATATGCTGAGTTACTCCAGCATTTTGTGTCTATCAAGTGTCTTTCATATGTTGCTATTGTACCTCCCTCAACTACCTCCACTGGCAGCTCGTTCCATCTGGGATTCATGGGAGGGGGTCTTGGAGGGGAGGATGCTCCTCAAACTGCAGAGCATCCTGGACAATACAGCTCACCCTCTCTCTCCATGACACTCTGGTCAACCTGAGGAGCACCTTCAGCAACAGACTGGTTCCACCAAGATGCAGCACAGGACGCCACAGGAGATCCTTCTTCCCTGTGGCTATCAAACTGTACAACTCCTCCCCCTTCTGTCGTGGGGTAGACTGAATCACCCCCCCCCAATTTTTGTACATCTCCCAATCCTTTCCACTCACCATTTTGATTTCATGTTTCGTGTATTTTGTGTTTCATGACTGTTGGCAAATCAATTTTCCTCCCGGGATAAAGTTCTATCGTATTGTATTGTATCGTATCGTATCATATACTCTCTGAGTGAAAAAGTTGCCCCTCAGGTTCCTATTAAATTTCCCCTCTCACCTTAAACCTATGTCCTCTGGTTTTTAATTCCCCCACTGGGTAAAAGACTGCATTAATCCTATCTATTCCTCTCATGATCTTATACACCTTACAGAACCAGGGGCCACAGTTACAAATAAGTGGTGTGTCATTTAGGACTGAGATGAGGAAAAAACTGTTTCACTCAGAGAGTTGTGAATCTGTGGAATTCCCTGCCACAGAAGGCAGTGGAGGCCAAATCACTGGATGTTTTCAAGAGAGAGTTAGATTTAGCTCTTCGGGCTAACGGAAGCAAGGGATGGGGGGAGAAAGCAGGAATGGGGTACTGATTTTGGATAATCAGCCATGGCGATGTTGGCTCAAAGGGCCAAATGGCCTTCTCCTGCACCTATTTTCTATGTATCTATGTTTTTATGTTTCTATATTTCTAAGGTATAATTCTCCAGAGAAAAAAACATGTCTAGCATGCGCTGCTTTAAGCTGCAGGGCTGTGGAACAACTAGCTGAGTGGGGTAACACACTGTAGGTGGTGGCTAACTGCTTGCTGTGCCTATTTGTTCCGATTTTGAAACTGATGTATGAAATGCTTTGGGTAGGAGAAGCAATGGAAGTGGCTGGGAAGTCAAGCCACCTGTCTCTTTAAATTATCCTCCCTGCTCCCACTCTGATTTGTTTGCCCTTTGACAAAAGTTCAGTCTAGTTTGTTGTCTTGTGTACAGAGGTACAGTGAAAAGCTTTTGTTGCGTGCTATCCAGTCATCGGAGAGACAGTACACGATGGCCGGTGATATGGCCACTCAAAATGTTAGTTTGGTTAACAACTCTTAGTTTTGCAGTTTATTTATCAAACGATTGCAAATGAATCCTCATAGATGTATTTCTTTTGCAGCTTGATGCTGTGTACAGACCGGACCCAAATTACCGTCAAGCAATAGTCAATAATTTCAGGTAAGGAATAAACAATTTGCATCTCTTGGCTGTGGGTAGTCAATCAACTTAACATTTTTTAACCTCAACCTAAAGGGAGTGCAGATAGAAAAAAATTCAGGTCCACTGCATGGAACCAACTAATGGCTGGAGTCCTGCCATTAGACCACAGAGGTTGATAATAGAAAATATACCCTAGAACACAGTACAACACAGGAACAGGACTTTCAGTCTGAAGAAGGGGCTCGACCCGAAACATCACCCATTCCTTCTCTCCAGAGATGCTGCCTGTCCCGCTGAGTTATTCCAGCGTTTTGTGTCTATCTTCGGTTTAAACCAGCATCTGCACTTCCTTCCCACACACTGGAAAAGGCCACTATGTTGTCCATCCAAGTAAACCCAACTACCTCCACGTGGTATACACCGATCAGCCAAAACATTATGACCACTGACGGGCAAAGTGAATAACATTGGATCGCGCCCTGCTGCGTATGGGGCTGCACATGGAGGACCAACAGCATATTAGGCAGGTGGTCATAATGTTTTGGCTCATCAAGACATAATGTTTTGGCTGATTGGTGTAAATCCATCTATTCCCAGCCTGTATATGTCTCTGTCTTAATGCCTCTAACATTGCTATCGTATTTACTTCCACCACCACCCACGCAGTATGTTCCAGGCATAAACTGCCCTCTGAGTAAAAATCTTGCCTCCCATATCTCTTTTAAACTTTCCCCCTCTCTCATCTTAAAGCCATGCCCTCTAGTATTTGACATTTCAACGCTGGGAAAAAATATATCATCTACCCTATCTACGCCTCTCAGAATTTTATCAACCTCTATCAGGCCTCCCCTCAGCCTCTGATGCTTCAGAGAAAACAATCCAAGTTTGCCTAATCTCTTCTTACAGCTCTTCTTCTTCTTAAGCCCTTGGCTCCTCGGTCTTTCGAGATCTCCCCAGTTGAACCACTCCCAGACATTTGTGCCTGGACCCCTCTTCTCCAGCTGTTCCTGGGGCGACCTCTTTTCCTTTTTCCTTGGGGGTTCCATTTCAGGGCTTGCCGGGTGATGTTTGTGGCGCGTTTTCTGAGGGTGTGTCCAATCCAACCCAATTTTCTCTTTCAAATTTGTAAGTCAATGGGATCCTGGCTTAGCTATTACTCCTTAATCCAGGCATCATTCAGTTTACAACTCAGCGGTATGAATATAGATGAAGTGTGTAGGAAGGAACTGCAGATGCAGAGACACAAAAAGCTGGAGTAACATATGTCCTTTGAACCTTTGGGGTAAGATGGTTCTGGATCTGGCTTTAGAAACAAGGAACTGCAGATGCTGGTTAATATATAAAAGGGCACCATGTGCTGGAGTAACTCAGCAGCATCTCTGGAGATCATGGATGGGTGATGTTTCGGGTCGAGAGCCTTCTACAGACTCTAAAGAAGGGTCTCGACCTGAAACATCACCCACCTTTTTTCTCCAGATTTACTCCAGAATTTTGTATCTATCTTAGGAAAGGTTTAGAGGGATACAGGCCCAATGCGGGCAAATGTCAAGTCAAGTCAATTTTATTTGTATAGCACATTTAAAAACAACCCACATTGACCAAAGTGCTGTACATCAGTTCAGGTACTAAGGACGAACATACAATGGCACACAAACATAACAGCACATACATAAACAGTTCACAGCACCCCCTCAGAGGGCCTCAAAAGCTAGGGAGTAGAAATAGGTTTTGAGCCTGGACTTAAAGGAGTCGATGGAGGGGGCAGTTCTGATGGGGAGAGGGCCATCTTGGTCAGCACGGACGGGTTGGGCCGAAGGGCCTGTTTCTGTGCAGTATGATTATGGCTATCTATGACTAGTTCAACATTTGTTCCAAACTCCTGTCTAAACATGGTTCTCAAAACGTTGCTGGATATGAAATAAACTGAATATTACAGTTCAAGATGTATAACCAGATGAATTTACCTTTTCTAGGAATGGATCCATTATCGCAAACTGTACCCTAGAGTATGAAAATACCACCACACCTCCCACTGAATCAGAAGTGGTGAGACAATTGGTTAATAGTTTAGCAAATGGCACGGATTTAGGAAACGTCACACTTATTCCAGGGACCATCAGTTCTGGTGGTAAGTGTTATAAATTATGCTGCAAATTTCACAATGCAAGAGCTCCCTGATTGTTGCAAAGACTGATGTACATGGATAGGACAGGTTCGGAGGGATATGCACCAAAGGTGGGACTAGTGTAAATGGGGCACGTTGACTAGTGTGGGCAAGTTGGGCTGAAGGGCCTGTTTCCACAATGTATCACTCTGTGACTCTAACCAGCAGGTTGAAGTTGACTGGTCAATGTTTCTCGTAAAGGTGAAAGGGGTCAGAAATAAAGGTTCCAAAGAGGAAATTCCTCCCAGATCCCTCCATAACACTAATAATGTTCTCACCCTGTGAATCAATTAAAAACAAACTTGCATTAGAGTATGTTCCTTTATGGTAAGTCACAGGGTGATGAAGAGATTTAGTGGCTCTTTGGCCCAGAGTCCATGCCAATTATCAATTACCCATTAATCACATTTTCTTTTCTAACCACCTTCTCGTCAATTCCCTCCAGATTCTCCACTCACCTGAATGAATGAATGGATGGAAACCTTATTGTCACATGAGACAAGTCACAGTGAACCTCTTTCCTTGCATACCTTGGCCCCCATCCCTGCACCAGTTCCCCCTTTGTTCTTGCCCCTCTCCCCCCCCACGGCGGTCCCCCCATTTTAGAAGGATGAGAGGAGATCTTATCGAAACGTATAAGATTATTAAGGGATTGGACACGTTAGAGGCAGAAAACATGTTCCCAATGTTGGGGGAGTCCAGAACAAGGGGCCACAGTTTAAGAATAAGGGTAGGCCATTTAGAACTGAGATGAGGAAAAACCTTTTCAGTCAGAGAGTTGTGAATCTGTGGAATTCTCTGCCTCAGAAGGCAGTGGAGGCCAATTCTCTGAATGCATTCAAGAGAGAGCTAGATAAAGCTCTTAAGGACAGTGGAGTCAGGGGGTATGGGGAGAAGGCAGGAACGGGGTACTGATTGAGAATGATCAGCCATGATCACATTGAATGGCGGTGCTGGCTCGAAGTGCCGAATGGCCTCCTCCTGTACCTATTGTCTATTGTCTATTGTTCTTCAGGGCGGTCCCCCCACGCCAGGTCCTCTTTTGTTCCTTCCCTTGGCAGCGACTTCCTTACTTCACGGGGACGTCTCGCCCGTCGGTCGGCTCCATCATCGACCGCCGCTGTGACCTCTCAATGAAATATGAGATGCTGTTCCTCCAATGATTCTGGATGATCAGCCATGATCATGTTGAATGGCCGTGCTGGCTCGAAGGGCCAAATGGCCTCCTGCACCTATTTTCTATGTTTCTATGTTAATTTGCGTTGTGCCTCACTCTGACAGTGGAGGAGGCCCAGGATAGGAATGTCAGTGTGGGAATGGGAGGGGGAGTTAAAGTGTTTAGTCTAAATAACGTCCAAAAATTAAGTATCAGTATAATGAGGAACATTAACGTGACAAATGCTATGCAAAGCTTCCCTGGGGGAATGGAACACATTGGGTAATACTCATATATATATGTGTGTGTGTGTGTATATATATATATGTGTGTGTGGGTGTGTGTGTGTGTTGTATATATGTATATATATATATATGTGTGTGTGTGTGTGTATGTATATATATATATATATATATATAGGTGTATGTGTGTATGTATATATATATATATATGTGTGTGTGAATGTATGTATGTATTTATTCACAAAGTGCTGGAGTAACTCAGCAGGTCAGGCAGCATCTCAGGAGAGAAGGAATGGGTGACGTTTCGAGTCGAGACCTTTATTCAGTTTTCTTGGGACTATGTATGTATGTATGTATGTATATATATACGATATTAGAATATACATAAAAATATAATGATATAAAGCTGCTTTACTAGATATTTATATATCTATTTTTTCTTCTCCAGGTACCACTCTGAACAATTTGCAACCTATTTCTTTGAGTATTTCCTATGTGATAGAAAATATGGCTTTCACCAACACACTCAACAACATGAGTTCTACTGAGTTTATAAACCTCAGATCTTCAGTGATAAATTGGGTATGTCACAGCAAATCGCTCATACTGTCTGTTGACTTTGCCAAGTGCAGGGACAGACTACTGAGACCAAGTGTAAAGTTTAACCAACTAACCCTTTTTGTTTCTTTTCATTAAACAGCTTAAACCAGTGTTGACATCAGTGTTTGGTGCAAGAACCACGTCCAATTATAATGTCAGTTTTAGGTAAGTCTCCTAAATGCTGACCCTTGTACAGGAGGGGTAGTGTCACCCTAATGTCACAGTGCTGCGCCTGTGAAATAACAGACAATAGGTGCAGGAGTAGGCCATTCGGCCCTTTGAGCCAGCACCGCCATTCAATGTGATCATGGCTGATCATTCTCAATCAGTACCCCGTTCCTGCCTTCTCCCCATACCCCCTGACTCCGCTATCTTTAAGAGCTCTATCTAGCTCTCTCTTGAATGCATTCAGAGAATTGGCCTCCACTGCCTTCTGAGGCAGAGAATTCCACAGATTTACAACTCACTGACTGAAAAGTTTTTCCTCATCTCTGTTCTAAATGGCCTACCCCTTATTCTTAAACTGTGGCCCCTGGTTCTGGACTCCCCCAATATTGGGAACATGTTTCCTGCCTCTAACGTGTCCAACCCCTTAATAATCTTATACGTTTCGATAAGATCCCCTCCTATCCTTGTATTCCAGTGTATACAAGCCTAGCCGCTCCAGTCTTTCAACATATGACAGTCCCGCCATTCCGGGAATTAACCTAGTAAACCTACGCTGCACGCCCTCAATACATAGAAGAGCACAGAACGCGATCAGGCCCTTCAGCCCACAAAGCCCGCGCCGACCATGATGCCAAGTTAAACTAATCTCCTGTGTCGGCATGTGATCCACATCCCTCCATTCCCTGCACATTCATGTGTCTATCTAAGATGGGTCTCGACCCGAAATACCACCTATTCCTTCTCCCCAGAGATGCTGCCTGCCCCCACTGAGTTACTCCAGCTTTTTGTGTTTACTGTCTATCTAAAAGCCTATTACATGCCATTGTGGCACCTTCACGCCCACGTTGGTTTTGCATGCAGCCTGTCACCGCAGGCAACTCGCCAGCAGCCTCACGAGAAGGTCCAGAGCTCAACAACAACTCCAAGGCCAGATGCACTAATTGGGCTTATCTGCACACGGGTTTTGATTGGTGAGAATGTAGGTAAAAGGGGCTTCTGGAATAAATGTGACACAAGGGGCTTGGCTCAGCTAAGTGTCGTTTGTTCTTTGCCTTGTGTCGTGGGATTCAGTAGATCCTACACCACTGTTGTGTCCACCTCCACCACCACCCCTGGCAGCGCGTTCCAGGCCCCCACCACCCTCGATGTGAAAGAAAACTTGCCCGGCACATTTCCTGTAAACTTTGCCCCTCTCAACTTGAAGCTATGACCTCTAGTCTGAAACGTCACCCATTCTTTCTCTCCAGAGATGCTGCCTGTCCCGCTGAGTTACTCCAGCTTTTTGTGTCTATCTTCTTGTCCTTGACATTTCCACCCCAGGGAAAAGGATCTGACTATCTACCCTGTCTATGCCTCTCATAATTTTTTATATACTTTCTTCAGATTCCCCCCCTCTCAACCTCTGAAATACCGGAAAAAATAAACCAAGTGTGTTCAAAATCTTCTAGTTAATAGCCTCCACTCCAGGCAGATTCTGGAAAACCCCCTGCACCCTCTTCAAAGCCTCCACATCGTTCCTGTAATGGGGCACCTAGGACTGCCCGCAATGCTCCACACACAGATAAACCAGAATCCCTTAAAGTTGCAACATGGCTGCCCAACTCATACTCAATGCTCTGTCCATATTTAGGACAGAGATAGATAAATTCTTGTGTAGGGAGAAAACTGCAGGTGCTGGTTAAAATCGAAAATGGAAAATGCTGGAGTAAACTCAGCGGGTCAGGCAGCATCTCGGGAGAGAAGGAATGGGTGACGTTTCGGGTCGAGATCCTTCTTCAGACTGAACCTGAAATCTGCAGTCTGAAGAAGGGTCTCGACCCGAAACGTCACCAATTCCTTCTCTCTCTCGAGACGCTGCCTGACCCGCTGAGAGACTCCAGCATTTTGTGTCTACCTTAGACAGATTCTTGATTAGTACGGGTGTCAGGAGTAATGGGTAGAAGGCAGGAGATTGGGGTTAGGAGGGAGAGATAGATCAGCCAAGATTGAATGGCGGAGTAGACTTGATGGGCCGAATAACCAATTTCTGCTCCGATCACTTATGGCCTAATGATACAAGAATGTCAGCGGAAAGTCAATGATTCAGCTCTGTGACAAACGAACATAGAAAATAGATGCAGGAGGAGGCCATTTGGCCCTTCGAGCCAGCACTGCCATTCATTGTGATCATGGCTGATCATCCACAATCAGTAACCCGTGCCTGCCTTCTCCCCATATCCCTTGATTCCATTGGCCCCGAATCGAATTCTCTTTTAAATTCATCCAGTGAATTGGCCTCCACTGCCCTCTGTGGCAGAGAATTCCACAAATTCACAACTCTCTGGGTGAAAAAGTTTTTTCTCACCTCAGTTTTAAATGGCCTCCTCTTTATTCTTAGACTGTGTGTGGCCCCTGGTTCTGGACTTCCCCCAACATTGGGAATTTTTTTCCTGCATCTAGCTTGTCCAGTCCTTTTATAATTTTAATAACGTCTTGTGTTTATTTTTTAGCAATGTTACAACAATGGTGCAAGTATCTACAAACGTGCAGATCAACACCACCAACTTTGCGAATGCAACAATGCTGCGTGATCTACTCATTCAAAATGTCACTGATTCAGGCTTTGACATTGTCATATCCAGTATTCGCGTGGACGGTAAGTCTCCTGGTGAACTGTGTTACGATCGACACTTTACATAGAAACATAGAAAATAGGTGCAGGAGTAGGCCATTTGGCCCTTCGAGCCTGCACCGCCATTCAATATGATCATGGCTGATCATCCAGCTCAGTAACCTCAGCTCAGCCTTCTCTCCATACCCCCTGATCCCTTTAGCCACAAGGGCCACATCTAACTCCCTCTTAAATATAGCCAATGAACTGGCCTCAACTACCTTCTGTGGCAGAGAATTCCACAGATTCACCACTCTCTGTGTGAAAAAAAACGTTCTCATCTCGGTCCTAAAAGACTTCCCCCTTATCCTTAAACTGTGACCCCTTGTTCTGGACTTCCCCAACATCGGGAACAATCTTCCTGCATCTAGCCTGTCCAACCCCTTAAGAATTTTGTAAGTTTCTATAAGATCCCCCCTCAATCTTCTAAATTCCAGCGAGTACAAGCCGAGTCTATCCAGTCTTTCTTCATATGAAAGTCCTGCCATCCCAGGAATCAATCTGGTGAACCTTCTCGGTACTCCCTCTATGGCAAGAATGTCTTTCCTCAGATTAGGAGACCAAAACTGTACGCAATACTCCAGGTGTGGTCTCACTAATGCCCTGTACAACTGCAGCAGAACCTCCCTGCTCCTATACTCAAATCCCCTCGCTATAAATGCCAACATACTATTCGCTTTCTTCACTGCCTGCTGCACCTGCATGCCTACTTTCAATGACTGGTGTTCAACTTGGAGCTCAAAGTCCTGTCTTCTGTAAATGGATTACAGTTGACTGATCATAGTTACCCAACGTCAGTCAAATGAGACCTTGTTCTGAACTATGGACCAACAGTCAATGGTAGACCAGCATCTGCAGTTCCTTCCTACACGATGGTCATTGGAGCTTTAGTGTCACCTGTTTGCATAGAATTCACTAAAGTATTGCCATATAAGAGGCCAATTCACTGGATGTTTTCAAGAGAGATTTAGCTCTTACGGCTAACGGAATCAGGGTATATGGGAAAAGCAGGAACGGTGCTACTGATTAGGATGTTCAGCCATGATCATATTGAATGGCGGTGCTGGCTCAAAGGGCCGAAAGCACCTATTTTCCATGGTTCTATATGTGCCAAATGCAGGCGGGTGGGCCTAGTGTAGATGGGGCATGTTGGGCCGAGGGGCCTGTTTCTGTGCTGTGTCACTCTATGATGGACGTGTGGACTTGACTTCTGAAGGTCCCACTTCTGAAACGTCGCCCATTCCTTCTCTCCAGAGATGCTGCCTGGCCCGCTCCTGCTTTTTGTGTCTGTTCGGTGTGGACTTGACATCTAGTTGTTGTTCCTCCCACAGGTTTGGCCCTTACCACTCAAAGCTTACCACTGCAGCTCCGCTTCACCAATCTAAACTTCACAAATGACCTCACCATGCGAGGAAGCGCCAGGTTCAATGGCCTCAGCGCCAACATCACGAATGTGGTACGTACTCCGTCTGTGGTTCTTGGTTCTTGGTCCTCCAAAATATTCCAAATGGAATTTAGTCTGGAGGTGGCGGAGTACGGACTTAAGCAAGAAGGGCTTCTTGGAGAAGAAGAGCTGCCTTAAATTTAGTTGCCGAGATGCTGTGTGAAGTTGCATCTAACTTTCTGTAGCTGCAAGATATTTTATGAATGATGTTTCTGGTTACGGTTTGTGCTATGCTTAATTAAGAAGGGTTATTGCATGTCCAATTCCACAAGGTGAAAACTATCACAAACGTGGAATTAAAACGTCTATATCTTCCTCTCCCCCCCATCCCCCTCTCCTCCTCCCCCCCCTCCCCTGCTCCCCTGAAACCTCGCTAGCCTTGCACCATCCCCCCACCACCCCCCATCCCCAAATGCAGCATTCACAATGGACACACCATTCACAACTTTTATCTCCCCCAGTTTAACAATTTGCAAGTCTTTATCCTTTTCGGCTCACACCTGTCTTTTCATCTCTGGTTTTTATAGAAAATAGGTGTAGGAGCAGGCCATTCGGCCCTTCGAGCCAGCATCGCCATTCATTGTGATCATGGCTGATCATCCACAATCAGTAACCTGTGCCTGCCTTCTCCCCATATCCCTTGATTCCACCAGCTCCTAGAGCTCTATCTAACTCTCTTTTATCTAACAATCTGCCTATCAGGTAACCTCCTCACCTGGGTTCACCTATAACTCTCTACCCCAGATCCTGCCCCTCTCTACCCCAGCTCCTGCCCCTCCCTACCCCAGCTCCTGCCCCTGTCTACCCCAGCTCCTGCCCCTCTCTACCCCAGCTCCTGCCCCTCTCTACCCCAGCTCCTGCCCCTCTCTACCCCAGATCCTGCCCCTCTCTACCCCAGCTCCTGCCCCTCTCTACCCCAGCTTTCTTTCCTGTGCCCTCCCCACCCCTATAATCAGTCTGAAGAAGGGTCCTATCTCAAAACGTCACCTATCTATGTTCTCTAGGGATGCTGCCTGACCCGCTGAGTTACTCCAGCACTTTGTGTCTTTCTTCGGTACATACCAATACAGTTGCTTGTGATCACAGTAAAACCTCGATCTTTCCTTGGGCCACTGACAGGAGGTGATATTTTCACCATTGTTGCTGGATCCAATGCTATTTTTTGTTTGCCTCCATCTATTTTACTTAATGGGAAACAAAAAGATTGTT
This sequence comes from Rhinoraja longicauda, assembly GCF_053455715.1. Taxonomy (NCBI): domain Eukaryota; kingdom Metazoa; phylum Chordata; class Chondrichthyes; order Rajiformes; family Arhynchobatidae; genus Rhinoraja; species Rhinoraja longicauda. The sequence continues at coordinate 2,044,525 of NC_135990.1, forward strand.
GGGGTTGCCAACTTCCTCACTCCCAAATACGGGACAATGTGATGTCACCGCCCCGCGCCCCACGTGACCTCACCCAGTCAGCGGCCACGTGCTCCCGCTCCACCAATGGCGGCCGCTGGCTGGGTGAGGTCACATGGGGCGGTGACGTCACCCTTTGTCCCGTATTTGGGAGTGAGGAAGTTGGCAACCCTACTAAAGGGGACAAGGGCGGTCCTACACAGAACAAACCAATTTAGCCCAAAATACGGGATGTCCCGGCTAATACGGGACAGTTGGCAACTCTAGATATGGTACCACTGTACTGGAACATGGATCAGTGCAGCACAGGAACATGCCCTTCATCCCGTAAAGTCTGTGCTGTACATTATGCCAAGATCAATTAAACATGATCCTTATCCCTCCATTCCCCGCATGTTCACTCCTTTTTATGTCTGACAAGGTGACAAAAACATTCTGTTTAATGTGAAGTGTGTGACTGTTTTACACAGTGCTCTCTACTGTGGCTTTGCTTCTGTTAAAACATGTGCTTTTGTGTTCTAGGTGAACAATATCTACATGAATAATCCCAACTTCGTCGATATCGTAGTTAATGAATTTAGGTAAGTACCATGCTCCTCCATCGCTCAAAGAAAGTGTGGTTCCTTCTCTCCAGAGATGCTGCCCATCCCGCTGAGTTACTCCAGCATTTTGTGGCTGTCTTTACGGGTGTCAGAGGTTACGGGGATAAGGCAGGAGATTGGGTTTAGGAGGGGGAGATAGATCAGCCGTGATTGAATGGCGGAATAGACTTGATGGGCCGAATGGCCTAATTCTGCTCCAATCACTGATTGGCATGGGGCGATGATGCCACCCTCTGTCCCGTATTTGGGAGTGAGGAAGTTGGCAACCCTACTAATACGGGACAAGGGCGGTCCCTTACGGGACAAACTAATTTAGCCTAAAATACGGGATGTCCCGGCTAATACGGGACAGTTGGCAACCCTAAACAGTACAGCACAGGAACAGGCCTTTCTGTCCACCACATCTGTGCTAAACATGTTGCCTAGATAAACTATTCTTCACTGCCTGCACGTGATCCATATCCCTCCACTCCCTCCTAAACCCATTCTCCTGCCTTCTCTCCATTACCCCTGACACCCTTACTAATCAAGAATCTATCTATCTCTCTCTGAAAAATATCCATCGATTTGGCCTCCACAACCTTCTGTGGCAAAGAATTCCACAGATTCACCACCCTCTGACTAAAGAAATTCCTCCTCCTCTCCTTCCTAAAAGAACGTCCTTTAATTCTGAGGCTGTGCCCTCTGGTCCCAGACTCTCCCACTAGTGGAAACATCCTCTCCACATCCACTCTATCCAGGCCTTTCACTATTCCGTACATTTCAATGAGGTCCCTCCTCATTCTTCTGACCTCCAGCGAGTACAGGTCCAGTGCCATCAAATGCTTAATTGATCTAACGCTGAATATTAATTGATTTGTATTGATATTGAACAATTGCATGTCATGTCAACGCTTGTTTTTGGTTCTGTTTCTATTTATCTAGGAGTGGTTCAGTTGTGAGCAGCACAACTATCAGTGTGCAACCAGACACCATATCGCTAGCTGGGGTAGCCCAAACACTGGCTAATAACACAGCACTGTTTGCCAGTGCGGGTCTACGTTTCGATGTCAACGCCCTCACCAACACAAGTATGTTGCTATTGTTGCTCTTGAGGGACTGCAGCGTAGGTTAATCCCCGGGATAGTGGGACTGATATATGACGAACGAATGTATCACAAAATGCTGGAGTAACTCAGCAGGTCAGGCAGCATCGAGGAGAGAAGGAATGGGTGACGTTTTGGGTCGAGACCCTTCTTCAGACCCGACCCGAAACGTCACCCATTTCTTCTCTCCTAGATGCTGCCTGACCTGCTGAGTTACTCCAGCATTTTGTGATACCTTCGATTTGTACCAACATCTGCAGTTATTTTCCTACACAACTATGATGAAAGAATGGATCAACTGGGCTTATATTCACTGGAATTTAGAAGGATGAGAGGGGATCTTATAGGAACATATAAAAATTTTAAGGGATTGGACAGGCTAGATGAAAACAGCACCAGTGAAGAAAGGTCCCAATCCAAAATGTCACTTATCCTCGTGTTTTCCAGAATGCTGTGCGACCTACTGAATTTAGTTTGGTTTAGTTTTGTGCTGTACCGTGTGGAAATAGGCCCTTCGGCCCATTGAGTCCATGTTGGTCAATGATCACCCGCAGACGAGTTCTATCCCACACACCAGGGATAATTTTAATCAAGCCAATTAACCTGCAAAACTGCACGTTTTTGGAGCGTGGGAGGAAACTGGAGCACCCGGAGAAAACCCACACGGTCACGGGGAGAACGTACAAAACCCCGTACAGACAGCACCTGTGGTCAGGATGGAACCCGGGTCTCTGGCGCAGTGAGGCAGACACTCTACCGCTGCGCCACCGTGCCACACAAACTGTTGCTCTAGCACTTTGTGTGTTTTTCTCATTGTAAACAAACACTTGCTGTTCCTTTGTTTCTGTGCGCCTGTGAAATGCTTGACCTTTTGTTTCTCATTCCCAGCAACCACGCCAACCGCAGCAGGCACCACCATCACGTCAGGCACCACCACCACCACGGCAGGCACCACCACCACCACGGCAGGCACCACCATCACCACGGCAGGCACCACCATCACCACAACCGGTCCTACGGTCAACCAACCAACTCCAACACAACCATTCCCAAGTTATGCTATTGCCATCATCGTCATGTGTATTCTCTCTCTCATCGCCCTGATCTTCGTTATTGTTCTGGTGAGTTCACATAACGGCCAACGACTGAGGCAAAACCATAATCACCACACCTCTTTAATCATCAACAAAGCACTGTATTTTTTTTTAATTACCAAAAATAATTGTAATCAACTATTTACAAAAATACAGTGCAAAATTATAAACAAATCCACCACCATAACTCAGCGGGTCAGGCAGCATCTCTGGAGAGAAGGAATGGGTGATGTTTCGGGTCGAGACCCTTCATCAGACTGATGTCAGCGGAGAGGGAGATGCATAGATAAGGAAGTGTAAGGTGTGAAAACAGGACAAAGGGAATGTGGATCAAGGAAAATGTGGAACAGATCATTGTTAGCTGGGAGAAGATAAAGCAAACAGATAAAATGTAGTTGTAAACAGTACGACAGGTTGGAGAACTGGGAAGGGGAGGGATGGAGATAGAGGGAAAGCAAGAGCTACTTGAAGTTAGAGAAGTCAATGTTCATACCGCTGGGGTGTAGGCTGCCTAAATGAAATATGAGGTGCTGTTCCTCCAATTTGCGCTGGGCCTCACTCTGACAAAGGAGGAGGTCCAGGACAGAAAGGTCAGTGTGGGAATGGGAGGGGGAGTTAAAGTGTTTAGTGACCGGTAAGGCAAATGTAGAAACATGGCAGAGTCTAGTTTAAAATAAAAAGAGAACCGAGAGAAAAAGGAAATGAGAGAACCTGGACAAAGTCTAAACTCCAATATGTCTCCTCGTGTTTTCTTTCTGCAGTGTGTTAAGACCGGTTATTGTTCCAAAGTGGAAAAAGCCTTCCGGTTGGAATCTCCTGAGATTTTGGATACGCGACTTCCAATGTTTGGGGTAAGTGCCCTCCGTACACAACATGCCAGCATCAGAATGACGAATTGCCCTAACTTAAGCTGAACAGTCCTTTGTACCCAGAAGGAACACAGTGGCACAGCGGGTAGAGCTGCTGCCTCACGTTCCCACATACCTGGGTTCCATCCTGTCCTCAGTTCTTTCTTATTTCAGTTCAGTTTAGTTTATTGTCAGATGTACCTGAGGTACGGTGAACAGCTTGTGTTGCGTGCCAACCAGTCAGCGGAAAGACAATACGTGATTACAATTGATCCGTCCACAGTGTACAGACACATGATCAGGGAATAATGTTTAGTGCAGAGTAAAGCCAGCAAAGTCCGATCAAGGATAGTCCCAGGGTCACCAAAGAGGTAGATAGTAGTTCAGGACCGCTCTCTACTCCCTATTAAATCTTGCCCTTGCACCATCAACCTATGGTTCTTGATCCCCCTACCCTGGGTAAAAGACTCTGCATTCACCCCATCAATTTCCCTCATGATTTTACACACCTCTGTTCAGCCTCCTGTGCTCCAAGGAATAAAGTCCTAGCCTGCCCAATCTCTAGCTCAAGCCCACGAGTCCTGGCAACACCCTCGTAGATTTGCTCTGAACTCTCTCCAGCTGAATGTGTTGATGGTTGCTGGATAAATTTGCTTCTTCTGTTCCCACTTTAGGGCCAGTCCCACAACTTCAACTGATGAGACACCAAAGAGACCAGAGCTTTGGATTCACGGGGAAAAGTTGACATGGATTTTGAAGAACACACATGAGGAATATTGACCACAGTACTTTTCTAAAAAACAACCAAACCAATGCATGAGTAACTTAATGAACCAAGGTTTCATCATGCTAATTCTTTCAAATCAAATCAATTTATAAAGTGGTAGTTACCAGGTTTTCCTTCATAATGAAAAATATACATATTGTTATGTTGTATGGATGTGGCTGTATCAAGAATTTGCTTTTGATGGGAGTTATGTGCTAAATTTATATTTGTTTGTAAAGTTTTGTCTCTGAACTGGTATATACATTATGTTGGCCCAAATCAGCTTTCTGTCTAATTGTTGATGGTCCCGTGATGTGTGGAAGCTCACTTGCTTGCAGGCATCTCCAATGTTCTGCCATCAACAAAACCGTAACCTGCACTGAGTGAGTGGAGTTTCATTTCACTGGCAAGTGAAGTGTACTCCAAAGACGTACAGGTATGTAGGTTAATTGGCTGGGTAAATGTAAAAATTGTCCCTAGTGGGTATAGGATAGTGTTAATGTACGGGGATCGCTGGGCGGCACGGACTTGGAGGGCCGAAAAGGCCTGTTTCCGGCTGTATATATATGATATGATATGATATGATACACTGGTGTCTGCTGTTTTATTTACTGGAGGGCCAAGTGAAACAAGTATGAAGCTGGAGCATCGAGGTGAAATGAGAATCAGGAGTTTGTGCACTTCAGTGATGGTGGGATCCACTGCTTACATCCTTGGCAAAAGGCCAAAGCACATACTGTGACCAGTTTTACTCGGGGTTTGCTAGGTGTTGCCCCAGCACTGGTTAGTTTTCAGGTAACACAGAAACCAACCCCAGCTAAAGGGCAATCTGAGATCAGAAACACAACCGAGCTGCCTCGGATGTGTGCGCACGGATGGAAGTTGTACGTGGCCCTGGCTTGCAAGCTCAATGTTAACCTTATTGTCTTGGTGCCAAAGATAGACAAACAATGCCGGAATAACTCAGCGACACAAGCAGCCTCTCTGGAGAGAAAGACTGGGTCGAGACCCTTCTTCAGACTGCTGTTGCTTCTTGTGGGAGAGTCAATGGTGGACATCTCAGTACACAGGATGGAAGCCACATCTTCAGAGATAGAGGGTGGTCAATGTCATTAATCAGAGGCAGATCACCTCAAGTGCACCCATGCTTGCTTCCTCCTGCACACTCTGGAGCTCTGATGCTAGGTACGTGCTTTAATGAGAGTCTTCATTGCATGTGGACATGGACCACTGTTTATGTAGCTTTACAAAACACATCTTCACTGCCGGTCAGCACTGTTTTGACTTATGATACACCTTGGGTGTAGGGGAAAGCATTATTTATAAGGATACCCTGTCTTGCAGTAACATTGTGTGAGCCAGTGGCAAAGACAGCAGGTCCAGGACACTGGGGTGCAATTGTAGAATGCGGTCGCATTCATCTGCTATGATCCACTGCAGGGGGACTTTGTCCATTAGTGCAGTGAAGAGTTTAAAAACATTGTGTTTCAGAGTCCATGTGCCTGTCACCCCCGCCCCTCCCCCCCCCAACCTCAAGGCTCAGATGCCCAAGATGGACATGCCAATGATACGAGGCACATACACCATTAACCTGCAGCTTGCCGGAGGTTATGGGGAGAAGGCAGGGGATTGGGGTTAGGAGGGAGAGATAGATCAGCCATGATTGAATGGTGGAGTAGACTTGATGGGCCGAATGGTATACTCCTGCTCCTATCACGTATGAGCTTATGACTTTTTAATTAAAATCGTTCGCTGTGTAGCGATGAATATTTAGTTCACATCATAGATTGTATAGTCATGTAAGGATTTAACTTGTGCTTTATAGTTTTGTATCTTTCCACTAAGTTCCACTAACTGTATCAGACATTACGGCTCAAACTAAGGTGGGAAGTGGCGTGTTGCCAATGGAAACATAAAACAAGTCGCCCATGCCTTGTTTGAAATGCTGATTTTATCGAGACTTTGAATCTCATTGTTAAAGCAAGAAGGATTCCAGACTGTTTTGATTTGTAAACCTAGTGTTTGAGGCTGAATCAGGACTGTCAGCCTGAGTGTGTGAGTGGGAGACGTAACCACTACATTATATAGGCTGGTCACCTCCGGTTGCAAATGTTTACTGATCCCTTGTGTTTCAAAAGGAGCTTGAAGTTAGTTTTACAATTGGAAGAAATTTAAAGACTTCTTGAAAAATAAAATCTCAAAACCTGCACTTTACGCGTTAAATCCACCTGTAGCCATAACCAATTCTCAGGAATAGATTGATGGCAGGAGTGGCTGACACTATTCCAGTCAGGCAAGTTAGCTTCACTTGAAAACACACTTAACAGCCTTCAGTCCGATCCCTAAGGAATCCCACCGAAACTATTGCCCAGAGATAGCTTTAGTTAAAATTCAACCTCTCCTTTATCAGAGCAGTCATCTTACACAAGCATATATTTACACTGATTTCACCATGACACTAATTGGCCCAAACCTCACACGGGAAGAATGCGTACAACATTCTCACAGCTTTACGCTACTCAATCAGTGGTGGAATTCCTCCTAGACAGTATCTCTACCCCCTTGCAGTTTCACGTTATCTGATCGTGGCCAGGGCAACTGATTCTCAGAACTATTTCATGGGTTCTAAAATTGTTTTGAAGCATCCTGAAGGGGAAGTAAAAGGAACTAAAATAAAATGACTTTCTTCTCAAAGGCAGTTCCAATGTAAATCGCCACTCCTAGTGTTTCTAAGTACAGAATGTAAGAACAAGGAACTGTAGATGCTGGTTTACGCAAGAGGACACAAAGTGCTGGAGTAACTCAGTGGGTCAGGCAGCATCTCTGGAGAACATGGATACGTGACGTTTCACAGAGTACTGGAGTAACTCAGCGGGTCAGGCAGCATCTCTGGAGAACATGGATAGGTGTCGTTTCACAGAGTACTGGAGTAACTCAGTGGGTCAGGCAGCATCTCTGGAGAACATGGATAGGTGTCGTTTCACAGAGTACTGGAGTAACTCAGTGGGTCAGGCAGCATCTCTGGAGAACATGGATAGGTGTCGTTTCACAGAGTACTGGAGTAACTCAGCGGGTCAGGCAGCATCTCTGGAGAACATGGATAGGTGACATTTTGGATCGGGACCTTTCTTGGAACGTCACCCATCCGTGTTATAGTCTTAG